>NW_025920164.1:384657-548344 GCF_902686445.1 Sciurus carolinensis | reverse complement strand
CGATGACTTCCTTTCTGCATCTTGGACATAGCCCTAGGGCATAAGGTGTAACTGATTTTACTATAGTTATCTCTTATCTTTTGTTAGGGCATTATCTCCTTGCTGCTGATTTTGTGCATCTATTGAAAGTATTGCCTTCTCCTATTAACATTTCTATCGGGAAACCTTGCCACTATATTTCTGCAAGCAGTTTCAACAGCTGAGCTCTCCAATTAGCCATTGTTCTCCAAATAACACTGCTCTGCATACCTGTCTCCAAGTCTTAACTGCCTCTTAAAGTTTTCCTAATAGTTGATGGTATCTCCATTTGCTCCTCAAATATGGGCAGGTTCTACAAATTTGAAGCTCTTTTTATTAGGCTTAGGTTTCTCCTACCTTTTCCCCTTGTTCTTAAGTTTTCACTACCACTTGGTTATTCCTTTTGGGGTTCTTTATGTTAAACCTATTTCTTTTTTCCCTTGTTCTTAGATTTTTTGAGCAATTATTTTCTAGGTCACCACCACTCAAACTTTTCCTCACTTCATTCTCTTTAACGTTCTTTTCTGTTACTATTAATCCTGTTCATGAAGATACCCCTTGTGGCACACTAAGCGGCTTTTTTTTTTTACTTTGGCTGTTTTTTTTTTTTTTTTTTTTTCTCAATGGCTCCCATTGTTTTTTAATGGTTCCCTGAGGGGTTACTGCATTCAGACCCTATTGTTACTAATTTGAATAGCTTAGTTATGGCAATTACAATAACAATGGCCTAGCTGCCAGGCAACGAGATTGCTGAAGGGAAAACTATCAAGTGCGCATTAAAATTTTTATAGCGGCTTTTCACGTAGGACCGCTTCAAACGTGTTTCTACTTTCACTTTAATTAGACCGCGTTCCACGCGCCAGGACCGCGATGGCGTGTCCCGATACCGGACCACCTTCCGTGTGGTCCTTATTTTATTTTAATTGGACCGCATTCCGCGTGCCCCCAGGACCGCTGATAGCGTGTCCTGATACCCTTTAACTGGACCGCATTCCGCGTATCCGGATAGTCGCTATACCGCGAACGTCGAGGCGCCTCTCCTTTACCTGTTTACCTTTTTTGACTTCTTTACTGTTACCTTACCTTTTTTGACTTCTTTATAACCGGTTTAGCTTGTTAAAAAAAATTTTTAAGATATCTTACCTTGTCCCTTTTTATTCCCGGTTTCGGCACCAGCTGTCGCGTCCCCTCTGCCCGCAGAGAGACACGGCAAACCTGAAGCTTTGGAAGTTTATTGTGCACAGTTTCTTTCCTACGCTTCTCTTACCCCTAGCTTCTGCGCACTCTCAGCTTCCCTTTTCCCAGCTCTTCCAGCTTCCAGCTCTGCTCCAGTCTCCGCCGCCGCTTCTTCCCGCTTCTTCCGTCCCTTCCTCAGCTTCTGCCCCACTCTCCCACCACCAGGCTTATATACACTTCAGTCAATCAGGGAGAGTACACGAGATAAACGCGACAGCTGCAGGCACAGGACGGGTGCACGAGGGGGGGGCATGCTCTAGTCACATCGTTAACTAGCCAATTATTGGAATTCGCTGGTTGTTCTGTATACTGGCCGCCTGGCTCAGCGTCAGGCGCCATCTTGACCACGCCCAAGGCTGGGGTTCCCGGGACCCCACAGTTTGCCGTGTCTCTCTCTGCGGCAGAGGGGATGCGACATGACTATGATAATGTAAGGACACAACAGTATTCATCCAAACACTTATAAACCAAGGGAGATGATACAAGAGAATGTACATCTTGGAAGAGATAAATAATAACTTCAGAGAAACGGTCACTAAGGGCCAGTCATATTTTGGTCACAGTATATCCAGTTTTTAAAATAGTATAAACACCATGTTTAATTTTTTGTAGGTGTAATATTCACGGTATTTCATGTGTATACATGTTCAGAAAGAATTTACATAGATTTTATAAAACAATGAAAATCATCAGATGCTCCTTAAAGACTCAATACACATCCCATGTGTAGATGATGAAACTTATCATTACAAAAATGAAAAATGTCCCCCAAATTAAAATACAATATATTCCCACCAAATTTGCTATGTACATATATGAATAAATCACAGTGAATTCTACCTTTATGTTTATCTATGAAGCAGCAATTTTAAAAAACTATAAGTAAATGGAAGAGAGGGGAAGGGATGAGGAGAAGGAAGAGGAACTACTGGGTACTAAAGTGAAGCAAATTATATTCCTGCTTGTATGGTTATGTCAAAATGAACCCAAATTTCATGTATCACTATAATGCATAATAAAAAGTTAACATGCTTTTCTTGGGGAATATTGATATAAGTAGGTTTTATGCTGTGTATTAGTCACATAAAGTTACTATTCTGTATATGTTGAATTTCAACTGTTTCTTTTTATGTTATTAATGTGAATATTAGAAATATTTAAATTACCCATGTGCCTTATGTGTTGTTTTCAGTGGACATTGTTGCTATACATGTTACTTCCCAGTTCAATGTTTAATCTGTCTTCTAACAGGATCAGAGAGCAGAAAAGTTAAATAAAATTTTATAGTAATTGTCACCACATTATTTTCTTTCATGAACAATATACTGACAAAAATAATTCATAAACTGAAATGACCTTATATGCAAGGTTAAGCAAAATGTCCTGCTGTTTGGAGGCTTTAGGGTATAATTACCAGATATCAAAAGAAAAAAAAAGTGCAACAAAGAGCCTGTCATTCTGGCCTCATTCATGCCTGGATTGGACATTATTCCCTGTCACTCAAAAAGAAGATTCCCTGTGCAAAGATTGGGGGCATGGTCCAAAGCCATGTCCAATCAGGAGCACTAAGTGAAAACTGTCCAATCCTGTGTGCAGCCATTGGACAGGAGGGGGCGGGCTTCCACAATCTGGTGGGTTCTTTTGTCCTGAATCCACCATTACTGTCAATCGGTAATAGGATTCACTCTTACTTTCTGTAGTACCCAATTGCTCTGCTGTGGGGGTGCTGAAGATCCTCAGGGAGCAGGCCTGGTTTTTGAGCACCAGAAAATGGTGAGTGTGCAGTGGCATCATGCGTCTGTGGAGGGAGGTTGTGGGAGAGAGACTCTTGGAACCCGGTGCTGGCTATGGTGGGAACAGGAGCTGGTGGCCATGACTCCAGGCAGTCTCTCAAGTCTAGGTCTGAGCCCTCTTCTGGGGGTACCACTGTCCATCCAGATGGGGAGCATATCAGTGGCAGAGACCCCTCACAACCTTCCTTATCCCTGCAGGGGACCCTCAGCCCCTGACTCAAATCCTATCTGGCAGTTCGTGCCTGTGGCCCATCATCTTCCCAGACAGGAGCTGTGGTCTGGTCTATAGAAACCTTGCTTCTTCCTGAGCGAGCTAGTTTTCATTTAATTTCCTTTTTTTTTGTTTGTTACTGAAGGTTGAACGGTGGAATACTTCACCTCTGGTCTATATCCCTGGTACTTTTAATTTTTATTTTGAGAAACTGTCTAGCTAAGTTGCTAAGATTGGCCTGGTGGTTTGATTTACCTAGATTTTTTATTACAATTAAGAATGTAATTTTACATACATATGGGTTCATGTATGCATTTTGTTTATATTGTTATTCCTTGATGATTATCATAATAGTAAAGTTTCATAATATTAGTGAATGTCAGGTAATGATGAGATTTCTCTTGCTCTTATAATTGAAATGTTTTTTGGCTAAATTTATATATATTTAACTTTGTGGTGAATTTTAGAAATGTATGCTTGGTTCCTTCTTTCATTAAAAGTAATTCATTTTGATTTTTTTTATTATTGCATTATAGTTATACCTAATATTTGTGTTTATTTTGACATTATCATGCAGCCATGGAATGGCTTTTCTTCACTTCAGTGCCCAGTTGTTCCCCTTTCTTTCTCCATCTACCCTCCTGTCTTCCTTAAATTACTGTTTTTAAAAACTTATTGCTATATAGATACACATAAAGGTAGAATTCACTGTAATATAGTCATATATATGTACATGGTGATTTTGATTAATATATTGTAGATTAATTTGGGGAAAATTGTCATCTTTATATTGATGAGATTTATCATCTACACATGTAATTAATTGTCTTTTTTGTGCTTCTGATGAATTTTATTTTCTCATAAATTCTACCTATTTTCTAAACATGTATACTTGTGAATACATCATATGCATATTGCACCTATATAAAACTTAAATATGGTGTTTTACCATTTTTTTTTTGTGGCACTGGGGATCAAACTCAGGGCTTTGTGCTTGCAAGACAAGCACTCTACCAGCTGAGCTATCTCCCCAGCCCATTTACCATTTTTAAACTGAATATAACATGGTCAAAAATGTGACTGACCCCTAGTGACCATTTTCCCCACTAGGAAAATACTATTTCTCTCTTCCCAGATGTACATTCTCTTGAAACATCTGCCTGTGTTTCAAGTGTTTGGATGAGTTCTCTTGTGTTCTTACTGGTTATCATGTTCACATGTGCTGTAATTTCAATGTTTCTGTGGTGGGTAGTATCATGTATCTTCAATAGCAAAAAAGTTTCCACAAGTAGATAATAACTTAAACTCCTCTTGAGTTTTTGAGTATTATATCTTCAACAATACTATTTAGTTTTGTCTATGATGAGATTTTTATATTTCTCTAATTTCTAAAGATGTTGATTTTTTTAATGCTTATTGAACACTTACATATCTCCTATATGAATTGGTTGTTCAAGGCTCTTACCTGCCTTTCTTTTGTGGTTTCTGGTTTCAAAGATAAAAGACAGAGTTTGATTTCAGGGAATAATGGTGCTATTTTTAATTATTAAAGAACATTGATTTGCCTTTTTTCTTTCCTTGAGTATACATTATAGGTTTCTTGTCTGTCTTATATTTGGAGATTATTTTAAATGGGATTCTAGGGCTTATCTTTGAAAATTCTAATAGGAAAAATGAATAAGGGAAATCTCTCTTCCTCATGGCTGTAGGAAAATGAATATATTTCCTCAAAATAATTTGGTAAGTAAATTGTTCAATGACACATTCACACAAAAATCCACTTCTCCTTCTTTAAGATTATTTTTTTTTAAATGTTTTTGACAGTGGATCATGCATTCTACTGTGTGGATTTTGGAGTTTAATACAAAATCACATGGGATAAGATTTGGCAAATTCTAGATATATTCACACATGATTTATTATTTATTGAATGACATGCTGTGGAGATAGCAACAAGAGAACATTTATTTTTAGAAATAGTTACATATTTTTTCAATTTAATATATGCCTTTTAGATTCATTTTTTTCCTGAGTCATACTCAGGCTCTGGGCCTGTTATGTGCTTTTTTTGTACCCGGTAGTTTCCAACATTTACCCTCATAAAGAATCTGATTTGGTAGATCTGTTTCTGAAGAGTTCATTAATATGAAAAAGAAAAAAAAATCTGTGTTGCTTCTGTGATGTCTTCTCTAGGCACTCTCTTCAAAATGGGAAGAAAATAATATTTCTCCAGATCAACATCCTCATATCAAGAACTAACCAGCCTTTGAGAAGCTTTGAAGGGATTTCATATAGTTCTGTCTCTGGGTAGATCTCTGTGTGCTGCTGAGTTACCATTTAATGTCCAGAAACCTGTGTTTTCTCATCTCTACAATGGGAATAATTTTCAAGGATAAAGATGGATAATGTGCTTTATGGAGGCTACCAATATATGTATGTGCTGTGGCCCACAGCTGGACAAAACACCTGGAAGACACCATGCAGATACTACTTGTTGATCCATTGTCTGCCACTCACATGAATTTTCTTTCAAATCTTGTAATGACCTTTTCACTGTAGGCACCCATGTCATGCACATGCCTGAATTTAAAGGTTGAGTCTTCCTTGTCTGAATTCCAGATTCTAATTCTGTAGTGGTTTAAGGTGGTGCAACTAACATGTTTCTCCTTGTCCTCCTTTTATTCTATGTCCCAATAAAATAGTTCTCTGCTCCATGCCTATATAACCTATGTTCAGCTATGTTTAGAAAATGACATAGAAACCTGTATCAATTGCTGATTCATAAAGGAACATTGAGATTACTTCTGGATCATGTATGTCCTTGTTATAAACTGAACCAGGATTTCCATAGGTCCCAGATAGGAAATCTCATAACCAGTTAGCTATGTGAAAAGGTTTTGTTTACATATATACAGACATAGCTGCAGGCAAGTCTCTTGCCTGCTTTTCTTTCAGGAGAGGATTACAATTCCTTACCAGTATTTCTTCTCAGGTCCAAAAAAATAGGAAAGATACTGCCCTGAATGAGAGCAGACAGCTTTAACCAGAAAGTTTCCAGAAGTAGACTTTATCCTATCAAATCCTGGCCATGGTTTATTCCATAACAGATATCAGATGGTAAAAAAAGACACTCTACACAAATACATAAATCATAAAAAAGATATATTATATAGTACTATGTATAAACACACTTAACAGGCACACAAGTAGAAATCTTGCTTTCTTGACTAAGTGTCACTAAGTCCTAAAATAATAAGAAAAATATGTCATGTGATGTAGTGAAGGTTATTTGGGCTTTCAAATTTAACTCTTTGTTTTGTTTTGTTTTGTTTTGTTTTTGGTATTGGGAATTGAGCCCAGGGACTCTTATCCACTGAGTCACATCCCAGCAATTTTTTATATTTTATTTAGAGACAGGGACTTGCTCAGTTGCTGAGGCTGGCTTTGAACTCACAACCCTCCTACCTCATCCTTTTGAGCTGCTGGGAGTTCAGGTGTGTGCCACCATACCTGGAAACACAATTCATCTTGATTCCAAGCCCATGTGCTTATTGGTTGAGGGGTATTGATCTTAGGAGGGAAAAAATGTTATAGACTAGCCATTAGGTCTAAGACCAAATTGCAAAATAAAAGTTTATCTTTAGTGCATTTAAATTATAGATTCAAAGCTGTGGATGTGATAACATAGACCCCCAACTCCTGGAACTTCATCTTATTTTGCTTGCTGATAACTGAATTGAATGGACTGTGGCCAGCATTTTGTGGAAAAAAAGTCTACTTTTGGAAATTTTCTAATTAAAGCTCCCTGCTCTCCCTCAGGGCAGTGTCTCTCCTGTTTTTTGGGCTTAAGAAGAAATATTGGTAAGGAACTTTATCCCTTCTAGCATAAAAAGCAGTGGTCAGGACCTTTATCTCCCTGAGGTTAAGGGGAAGCATAGCTCTCAAAGTTGGAATTGGTCCTGTGAACTGAGATATTCTGGAGGCTTGACATAGTTTTGAGAGTGCTTTTCCAACAATACATGTATTTCATTAGTAATATATTTTGGTCACATAATGTTAATATGCCCATATTGGATATATTGTTAGGTTATTAAAATCAATTTCTATTTACTTTTTATGTGAATACTAGAAAAATTTAATTACCCTTGCACCTCACATATTATTATCATTGGATATTTCTGCCATAGGGGGTTCCTTCCCAGTTCAATGCTTAATCTGTTTCATCACAAGAAACCAGGAAAGTTAAATAAAATTTTACAGTGTAGGCAATTGTTTCCATCCATGACTTGTATACAGACATATATAATCCACAAATTGAAAAAGTCTTATGCAAGGTAAAATGTACAATCCTCCTAATTTGGCTGGATTCCACTTCTCCAAGGAAACTTTGTTTTAAATTAGTCTGAGGATCTGGATTTCAATTCTTAGCACCTCAACAGAAAAAAAAAAAAAGCTGCATTCAAGAATCTGCCATTATGACTTCATTCATTTATAAATTTGATGTCACTTTGTATCACTCAGAAGACTCACTAGACTCAGTTTGAGCATGTGGAGACATAAACCCTAGCTATTCAGAAACTTTTAGGTAAGCATTGTCCAATATAGCACACAGTCAGTGAAGACAAGCAGGCTTAGCCATCTGGTATGATTTTTGCCTCTGGAACCTGCCAGTTTTGGTATCCATGTCTAGGCTCCCTCTTTCATTTTCAGGGGACCTGGTTTGCTCTGCTGTGCAGGTGCAGGAAGATCTATGAGGAGAACACTGAGACCTGCAAAAAGCCAATAAATGGTTTGTGTGCAGTGGCATCCTGAGACTGGGGATGAGGCTGCTTGAAATTGACTGCAGTGACTATGTTGGGATATGCAATTTTGGACTAACATCTATAAGGTAATCTCTAGTATCTGCAGGCCTGGGTTTTCCTCTGAGGCAGGTCAGCTCTGAATTCCCCACTGGCCAGTCAATTGGGGTGTATGTCAGCAGTAGAGAGTGGGAGTCCTGTCCTATCTCTGCAGTGTATCTGCAGTCCCTACCTGAAGTACTACATAAGCACATATGTGGCAGCATTCCAGCACCTTCCTGGACTGTGTGGTGGATTGAGGAGTGGGATAATCATTTGAATCACAACTCCATGTATTGTTTTTTTGCATGAGAGGACTATGGTCTATAGGGGTCTCAGTTCTTTCTTCTGAGCTTGCTTTTCTTCCTTTTTTGGGTGGGATGTTGGTACCATGGATTGAACCCAGAAATCCTTTACCACTGTGACTACATCCCTCATACTTTTTATTTATTTTTTATTTTGAGACAGTTACTGAGTCTGGCCTTAAACTTGTGCCTCAGTTTTCTGATTTGCTGGGATTATAGGTGCATGCCACACTGCCTGTATCCTCCTTAATATTCTTAATAAATGGGATGCAAAATGTCAAATCCAGAACTCTAACTCCTAGCCTAAACCTTTATGTTTATATGTCAGTAAACTCTAAAATTCCATTTCTCTGTCCATATTCCCAAGACAAATTCCGCTCTCCCCAATATTATCAATTGCTTTTGCCATATTACATTTGAAATAAGCACAGTGTTTTTAAATTATTTTACCAATAACTGGATGGAACTTCTTAACAAATTTATTTTCTGACTGGGTGCAGTGGCACATGCCTGTAATTCCAGAGACTCAGGTGGCTAAGGCAGGAAGATTGCAATTTCAAGATCAACATTGGAATTTAGGTAATCAATAGGCAAGTAAGAAAGTCCTGTCTCAAAATTTTAAAACAAGGGCTGAGTATGGGCTCAGATTTAACATGACCCTCTGTCAAATCCCCAGTACCATAGAAAAAAAATCAAAAGAAAAGAATTTTTTGTTTGTTTTTGAGCACTTGACATGAAAATAGAGAAAATAGAGAAAAATCACTCAACCTTTACCAAAATATATGTGTTTCTGTCCTCCCTTTGTCTCTCCAAGTCAGGACAACTTGTCAGAATGCCTTTGTGCTAAGATTCACCCTTGTGGAATTTATGACAGAGGGTTCTCATTCTCCCCTCTTGTATTTTTTTTTCTTTTGGTCCTGTGTTTTACAACTCTCTGATATGAGAATTCCACAGCTTACACATCTCATATTTCTTGAGAGTCTAGTGAATATCAGCACTTGGGACTTACCTTGTTAGAGAGCAGTATAAATTCAGGGAGTATAATTTCTCAAGGAAGTATCTGAGTGCCTTAAAGCTGGGAAAAGTCTCCTGTTGTATCCTTCATCCAAAAGGCACTTCAGTTGTTTTCTTATTTTGGCTATTATGAATGCTGCTACAGTTAAGATGAGAATGCAACCATTTAACATACTGATTTTACCTATTTTGGAAATGCAACCAGAGTTATTATTGTTAGTTCTTAAGTACTTTCAATGCTTTTTTTTTTAATGGCTGTACCAAATTTATATTCTAACACAGTGATAATGTGTTTCTTTCTTTCATATCCATATAATTGGAGTACTACTTTTCTTCAATTGTTTGATAGCCATTCTAACATCTGTGCTCAGGGTGCAGAAGGTCTTATAGTTAAATGGTGCACTGAATTCCTGATGCAAGTTTGTTAGATTTCAGGCTGCCTTATACTCACTGGAAAAAGGTTATGTAAACCTTTTTAGAAATAAACAGAGATCTGTGCTTTTAACCCTTTTTCTTCAATCCTGGAGGGGATTGTGACCCATGGAAATGCTTGCACACCAATGTGAAGTCACTCCTTTGTGATCTTGGGAGATACACAATGCACATTTGGCATAGCTACCAAAGCTTGGTGGTTTAGGATGTAGTACATTGAATAGGAAAAAGTTGAAGTTGGGAAAATTTCTTATAAAAAGAAATGGTTAGGCCTGGAGTTATTACTGAACTGAGTTAGGGTACAGGGCTCAGGAAGTGCTGAACTCCCACTTGGGTTGCCAGTTGTGGACTCTTTTTCTCCTACTAACTCTTTAGTGCTGACTAGATAGAAGATCACCTGTTAGCAACAACAGTGTATAGAGTATACTGACAAATACCTTTTTGGGATAAACTGGGACTCTTGAGATTTAAATCCTCTTCTGCCCTGGTCACATGGAATAAAGTCCAGGGATCTTGAATGGCTCTAGAAAAAACACCCCTTTTTCTGGTCTTGATGCTTGCGTATATCTAGTCCCTTCCTCTGTGAGCACCAGATAAATTAATAAACTACAGGCAATTTAGAGTTAAATGTGATATATTTATGACCACAATCAGTTTTCCTCTATTCAGAGTGACACTGGATTTAAGTATTCTGACCCAATTATATGGTACATTGCTCAAGGAAGGCTAATGTCCAAGTGTACCCCAACTTTTCCTACTCATCTGAGGGTAGATTTTTTTGTTTTTGCTGTCCAATGTATATGACTCTAAATTCATTTTAAGAGGAACTCAAAACAGTAGTAGATGCTTATTTGATGCATTCATGAATGGATGGAGAGTCACAAGGCTCATATTCTGCTATATTTTGAAAATCATCCCTCTTAATATCTGCTTTTGGGGGAATGCTGGGGTGTAGTTCCAGTGTTACACACATTCTAAACACAAGTCCTACCAGTGATCTTTGTCACTTCTTATAACATCTGCCTTCAGGTTGGGTTGTAACATTCAATCACATTAAATATTTTTCTTGATGTAGTTGGATTTATATAGGTCCTTTCATTGCACTTAATAAAATTATTTACATATATATGGAATTTTCTGTATTGTGACTTCTTGGTCTTTAAATTACTGCAATAATGCAATTTGATAATATATATCAGTGTTAGGTAATGAATGATAGCTGTTACTTTTTCTCTTATATTTTAGAGCATTCTTAGCTAATGTCATGTGTATTTAGCCCTGAGGAGAATTTTAGAATTTTTTGCTATCATTACTTCTTTAATTAAAAGCAAAATATGGTTTTAATTTTGATGGGGTATTATAGATTAACTTGGGAAAAGTAGTCATCTTTATGAGTTTTATCTATAGATAGAGTGTGTAACTAATTCTTTTATATGCTCTTCTGTATTTTTATTTTCTCAAATTTTGCACACTTCCTTTTTAAATATGCTTACATATGAAATGTGACATTCATGTAACATTGATGTAAAACATACATTATGTTTCATAGCATTTGTCAAACTGGATGTTCTATAACAAAAAAAGTGTCTTTCTTCTAGAAACCATTATTTTCCACAGTTTATTATTTATTTCTTCCTAAATGTACATCCTCTTTAACCATGCTCCTGAGGTTTCAACTCTGGAGAAATATGGCTATATCCTCATATGTACAGGTGCTGTAATTTCAGTCTGTTTCTTGTGGGATGTATCATGTATGTCAGATAGCAAAACAGTTTCCACAAATAAATAATAACAGCTTAAACTCCATCTTTCCTTCATGAGTGCATTTATTCCATGTTCATCAATCCTATTTAGTTTTTTTTTTCAGAAAATTTACTCATTCTATTGATGTATTGCAATTGTTCTACATTTTAACATATTATGTAGAAAATACTGAAAATACAATCTACTTTGTAAAACCAAAGATAAATATTGAATCCAAAGATAAACTGTTTTACACAATGGACCCTTTTCCCATAGTTAGTATTAAATTTTAAATATCTATTTCTTTTTTTAAATATTTTTAGATGTTGATAGACTTTTATTTTTATTCATTTATTTATATGTGTTGCTGAGAATCAAACCCAGTGCCTCACACTTGCGAGACAAGCGCTGTATCAGTGAGCCACAACTCCAGCCTTAAATATATATTTCTTTTATTAAAATGATTATTTTGCATACTCCCTAAGTACATCTCCTTTACAAACAGCTCAGTAATTCTCAGAAACTGTTTCTAGAGTGTTGTTGTAAAAGAAAGTACACAACCAGAAAAGGAAGAAAGCAAAAAAGGTTTAAATCATGCACAATAACTAGCATATCAAAGACATTTAATAAAGTAGGAATTCCACTGCAGTATCAAGATTTCAAAGCCGAAATACTAACATTACATGTAATGTACATATAATGTACTGATACATGTAGTAAAATTATTTTTTAAGCTGAATTGAAACCACTTATTATATAAAGTTTCTGTTGTAATTTTGTGCATTCGGTGTTCTGTAAGCCTCTTTGTGTGTGTGTGTGTGTGGTGCTGGGGATTGAACCCAGGATCTTGTACTTGACAGGCAAGCACTCTACCAACAGAGCTATATCCCCAGCCCTCTGTAAGCCTCTTGTAGTTGATTTTTCAATTTCATTCTCAGGTTTGGTAAATTTTCTGATATTATTTCATTGAATATGTTGTTCATTTCTTTGGTTTGTATCTTTGTTTTTCTCAATCCTGAAAATTATTAAATTTGGTCTTTTCTTGATCTCTCATAGTTATTGGAGGTTCTGTTCATGATTTCTTACCAAATTTGTTTGGTCAACTTTATTTTCAAGATTAAATATTTTGTCTTCATTGTCTGTGGTTCTGTCTTCCAAGTGATCTAGTCTGTTGATGATGCTTTCCATTGAGTTTTTTGTTTGGCTTATTGTTTCCTTCATTTCAAGGATTTCTGTTTTTTTTTTCCTCAGAATCTCTATCTCTTTGTTGAGATTATCTTTTGCTTCCTGCAGTTGCTCTTCAATTGTTCATTGGAGTGATTTTTCATTGCCTGTATTTGCTCTCTTATTTCATCTTTTGCTTAATGAATCATTTTAATTAAGTATATTCTAAACTCCTTTTCTGATATTTCTTCTACTGTGCTGTCACTGGATTCTATTAATATAGAATCTTGGTTTGTTTGGAACACTTTCCTTGTTTTTTTATGTTGTTCATATATCTTCCCCTCTTGCAGTGCTGATCTGGGGTATTTCAGTTTCCCCCCTACAGGCTCATAGTAACCATGCAGGTTTCCAAAATCTCTTCTTTAAGGTGGATATCAATATTAGCAGTACCCAGTACAGACAATATGCAGCCCTAAACTAAATAGCACCTATGAAGATGTTAACAATATTGTCATAGTAAATAGGATAAGTTCAAATACAATCTACAGTAAAACAAATAGATTTGCAATGAGGTCTACAGTTTATAATGGTTGACAAAGATGGGGAGGAGTGTAGGATGTAACTGTTAGAAGGATAAGAAAACAGTATTTAGAAGTACTAAATCATAGGAAGAGTGAAAGAAGAATCAAAAAAATTGGTTGTTAGCAGTGGAAAGCAGAGAAAGAGACTCTGAGGAAACATAAAAAAAAAGGAAAATAGAGTGAGAAAAATAAAGAAATTTTAAAAACTTAAAAATTTTCAGAAAAAAAATCTACACTATAACAGTCATATACTATTCAAACCTCCCAGTCTTCAGTAGCCTGATGCATGAGAGGTACCTGACAATGAGCTTCCTGTCACCAGTAGGCATCTCAGGATGGACTTGGCCCCACCTAATGATAGCAGTTTCTACTTTCAGGATAATGCAAGATGAATGCACTGGCTTCCAAATGTGTTGGCAAATGGAGAGCTGCAATGCGGGGTGTGGGTGCTGATTCCATGTTTGATGCAGTGGGTCCAGGAGGTGGGAATGCAGTTGGTTATGCCAGGGGTCTGGCAGGTTCTGACTGTTGTCCTAAAATGGCAGCAGCCATGCACATCTAACCAAACCTGACAGTGTACTTCTAGATTAATAGCAGGCAGCTGGTGTTTTGCTGGTGGTCTGCAGTCAGTCTGCAGGCTATCAGCAGACCATCAGAAGGTGGACCTCATGTGATGGGTGATGGGTAGGTGAAAGGCAGGTAATGGGCAGGCAAGAGGCAGGCAAATGGGCAAATGGCAGAGGCAGCAGTGAGTGAGATATCTGCACTCAAAAATTTGTCAATATCCTGGCAGACTGTGGGTGATTGAGGTGGACAAATGAGATAAATAGCAGGTGATTGATAAGCAGCAAAGACTGCCTCACAGAGAAACAGATTTTTCTCTGCTTGAAACCTGAGTTATGAAAGACAAGGAATGTAGCCTCCCTCTAGTCTGCCATTTTGGGTCTCCAATTTTGTTTTTTGTATATATGAGTTATTTTACATTACCTAATTTCTAAAGATGTTAAGATTTGGGACTGTGATTGTGACTCAGTGGTACAGTGCTTGCCCAGCATGTGTGAGGATCTGGGTTTGATTCTCAGCACTGTATATAAATGAATAATAAAAAAAAAGATGTCGAGTTTTTATTGATTATTGAATAATTAGATATCTATCTCCTATTTAAAGTGATTATTCAAGTCTCTTGCCTGCTTTTCTTTTGCAGTTTCTCATTTCTTATCTTCTTATAAGTGTTTGATTATATGTGAGGTAATTAGTTTTTTTCAATCTGTTACTTCTCCTTGCACCCTTCAATGGACTTATTTGAGATATAGAACTTTTATTTTAATATTATACAATTCACAAATTTAAAAATAATATTTTGTGTAACTTTGAAAAACAATAACCATTTGTTTTTTTCCCCCTTTTGTGACATTGGGGATTGAAACCAGGGTGTCCTGTTACTAATCTATATCCTCAGCTCTTTTTAAAATTTTATTTTCAGATGGGATTTTACTCAGCTGCTTGGGTTGGCCTCACAATTGTAATCCTCCTACCTTAGCCTCCAGAGTACTGGATATTTTAAGTGTGTACCACCACATGCATCCTTTTTCACTCTTCCTTATTACAACTTGTGAATGCTTTATATTTTCTTTAATATTTCACTATTACTTATTTGTAATATTTATATTCAGTATTCAGTATGTGAAAATGAATTTTTATATGCTATAATAAATGGCATTTTTATTATTACAAAAATATCTGAATATCCTAGCATCTTTTTTTGGAAAGAATGCCATTTTTCTTCTTCCCTGTACTGTATTCTCTATGATTTTTTTACTGTCTAAATAGCAAGTGACTTATTAAGCATTTTGTCTTGAGTTCTACCATTTGTTCATTTTATTATGAGGTCTACACTGGTTGCTATAACTTTATAACATCAGTCATGAATGATATCATAGTGTTTTGGTCAGGGATATAGTTTATGCACAACAATGGAAACAGAAAAAAGTCTAGTTACATAATAGTCTGTATCAACTAGATTCTTGTCATTACACTCAGATATTCAGAAAATGGCAGAATCATTTAGAACAATTTTCTACAATGTAGTCCCATCAAGTGAGACATCATTATATATATGCATATGCTGGCAATTATATAGTACATAATTGACATAATTTTTACTTGTCAAATTTACCAGAACTTTTTCAATTCCATTTGCTTTTGGAAAGCACCAACATTGACATTGATGATTCTTTCTGTGGTATGGTCATTTTTAGTATCTTCTAATTTTGCTCTTTTGCTTAGGCTTTTCTTTCTCTACTCTTCTTTTTATAAAATTTACTTTTTCCAAAATATTGAGATGGATGATTTGATAATAAATTCTTAGTCATTTTTATGGCCAAGGAATCAACCAATGAAATATAAGTGGACCATGGACTGAAGAAAATATTTGATAACCACATATCTGAGAAAAGTTTAAAATCAAAATATATGAAAATCATGCAACTCATCAAAAAAGAAAAAAGACAATAAAACTAATACTGTATGGTAAAATGCCTAAAAATCAAACAAATGTATAAAGTTATGTAAAAGGTACTCAACATCATTATCAGAAAAATGCTATTCAAATTTATAATTTATTTTAGATTCTCTGTCTCATTTGTCTCACAGAAATATGCATGCTAATAGTGTATATTCTCCATTCTATACAAGACATCCTGAGACAGTTGTCAGTTCACAAAAGGCAAAGTATTCATTTCTCCACATTATTCCTTTTTTTTTTATTTTTTGTGGTGCTAGGGATCGAACCCAGGGCCCTGTGCTTGTAAGGCAAGCAATTTACCAACTGAGCTATCTCCCCAGCCCACATTTTTCCATCTTTTTTTTTCTTTTTTTTTGCTTTGCTTGGGATCAAATCCAGGGCTTTGGGCTTGCAAGGCAAGTGCTCTACCGACTGAGCTATCTCCCCAGCCCACATTTTTCAATCTTAATCTAGATAGTCATTAGTTTTGAAAATCAAATAAAGTATGAATAGAATGCACTAATCAACTTAGATGCAAGAAAATATAACAAAAGACCTACAAAACAAAATTTAACTTAATTACAAATATTTTTATAAGAATCTGAAAAACTGTTCATGGGAGTGCATGCCAGTAGTCCCAGATACCAGTGAGGCTAAAGTAGGGGAATGCTTTTACACCTAGGAATTTGAGGTTAATCTGGGCAACACAGCAAGAACCTAGATCTAAAATCAAACCAAACAACAAAAATTAAACAACAACCACATATTAAAAAATGTACCTTCACTGACACTGATGATTTCAACCAAACTTTTAATAATAATTTATGATTACTTTTAAAAAAGAATAAAACCTTCTAATTCTTTCTATAAGGCAAGTTTACCAGATAAGACATCACAAGAAAGAAAATTAAAAGCCATATTCCATTTTGGACATTGACTAAGATATTCAAAACTACTAGCAAACTGAAGGTAACTACCTAAAAATGAAAGAATGTACCCCATGTTCAACAGGGACATCTCTCTATATGTCATAATAGAGAAAGGTTCCAAAAATAATTTTGACAGAGAAAAACTTTTGGCAAATCATATGCCAATGTACGATAAAACCTATAGCAGATTACAACTACAGGAAAATTATTTTTCAATCCCCAAAAGGGCCCCTGGGAACTATCTTCAGTTATCCTGTTTTGTTTTGAAAACCTAAGTGCTTCACAACTTAGTTTGGGTAACAGGAAAAAATGGTATGATTTTCTGACTTCTACTACATATTATTCTGAGAATATTAAACATGGATATTATACATCAAAAGAGAAATAGCCTATAAGATGATAGTATACTTCATATAATATTTCTAAGAAATTTTTACACACTAACAAAACTAGAACTACATTAGTTTGGTAAGAGAATAGGTTACAAGGTCAACATAAAATTGTATAAATTACCCTAACAATGAGCAATGTCAAAATGGAGACACAAACCATTCACAAATGTAGGAAAAATAATTGGAAATAAAAGTAATGACTAAAAATTTAAAACCTGTCCACTGCAAAATAAAAAGTAAAGGTAAAAATCAAATGCAAAAAATATGGAAACAAATGGGAAAGCAGCTAATATTCAATGATCAAAAGTTTAATTTTGGTAAAAGTCACAGTGTTCCCCAGTAGATCTGCAAATTCAACATAATTAGGTGCAAATATCAAAGTCATTTTGTAGAAATTGGCCAACTGACACTAGTAATCATAAGATTTTATGAAGGAAATAAAAAATAAAATCAGTATTGAAGTAAAAAGTTGTTACTTTTAAGAAAAAATGTACATTGTAAGCCAAGTATGTCATATCAAATATTGAATTTAAATATTTTTAAGGTTACCAGTGAGTAGTAGTCCTATGCCTGAAGTGAGGGGGTCTGTGTCAACCTAGAGAAGAATTATGCTGGGAATGACATTTGTCATCACAGATATTACCTTCTGAGCATGAGAGAATTTGAAGTCCTTTCTTGATAACTTTCTTCTGCTTCCTAGATTTTTTGCATCTTTCCTACCATAGATGTTCTGTCTTTTGCATTTTACTCAAATCTAGTCCAGTGTGTATCATACTTAGGTACAACTCTTTTTGGTAAGTCTCTACACTTAAAAAATTAACTCAGAAACCATCCATTATTTTTACATATGATTTTTCTCCTTTATACTTTGGAAGTTATTTTAGGACCTGATTAGTGTGTTCTCCCTATACTAGTTTGTATTAAGTATTTTCTCTCTTTGTATGCTATAATGTCTTTATTTTAAAATCAGATTTATGTTTGTGTTAATCTGATTTACTACTTCTCATGAAAAGCCAGATAACACATTTCAAATTTATTCTACTATTAAATAAATAGTCAATTGTTCAGGACCACATGTGTTTTAGGCAGATTTGCATTATCAAAGGATGTGACAAGAACAATATAGAGGAGGAAACAATTATTTTGGTTCATGGTTTCAGAGGTTCATTCCAGCACTAACTCCATAGCTTTGAGTCCAAAGTGAGATCTCACTGTAGTCAGTGGGATTGAGCCAGCTCAGTCTGGCCACAGCTCCTTTGTTCCCAGTGTATACCTGTAGTATATATGTATAGAAGAGACTTAGCCAAACTTATCTGTTGTCTCCAATCATGGAAAGTGTGGCATCTGGCTTCAGTACTTTATTCTTTGCACTTTACGAAGATCATATTTTTTCATTTATGCAAGTCTAAGAATTTATGTCTTAGGTGTATACATGTTGATATATATGATACTTTTTGAACTTCTTCATTTTCCCCTTTCTCCTCCATCCTTCTCTTCTCCTTATTGCTGTCTTCCACTCTCTTTTCACCTCCTTTTCCTCTCTCCAGATCCCCTTAAATTCCTTTCCTTTTTATTTCCCACTCTCCTTCCCTTTTCTTTCCCTTTGTCCTCTTTTTCCTCCCTTTCTATTTTTCTCTTCTCATTTTTCCTTTCTTTTTCTTCCTTATCTCTTATCTTTCATACTATCTTTATTGTTTTTGATTTCAGAATGAGTATTAAAATAATGCAAATAATATTTAGGACTACTTGCCTCCATCCACAAAATGAACATCTGTAGTAGTTTAGATTCACATTCTTTATAAGAGGAGGAAATATAGTTCTTGCATAATTAATATTGTACATTTGAATATTTATAGTACCTTACTGCATAGTTTTGGCTATCACAACTTCATTCATTTGAGAGTCACTGGAATTTATTGGTGAGAGCATTTTGTGTTTACTGTACATACTGTCTGGTTCTAGGTCCTTTGTCCATTATTTAGCAGGTATGAGCCATTGAACAAGTTGCTTAACCTTTTCCTGCTTCAGTTTCCTAATCTAGAATAGAGGTTAACAGTAGTACCTACTTAATATGCTTATTATATACATTAAAATTCACAGTAAATTGATTCTACATAATGATAATATACTGTGCATTTCAAGTGAGCTAGAACAAAGAGTTTTGAATGTTTGTTTTTACAATAAAAGGACCTAAGTTTGAGGAAAGTGATATGCTTACCCTGATTTCAGCTTTCCACAATGTATACCTGTATTGAAACATCACATGGTACCCTACAAATATGTACAATTTTAATGTTTCAATTAAGGAATAAAAAGGATTTAATATTTATAAAGTGGATCAAATAGTGCCTGATAAGTAGAAAGTGTTATGTAAATACTTGATGAATACACATCTTAGGGTATTGTCAGAGTTAAAATAGTGCTTGGTCCATGGTATGTACTCAATAAGCTACTTCTAAAATTTTACTGGTTGCCTCAGCATATTGACTCTTTAGCAGGATGAATCAGTTATATTGTGGTATTTGTGTTATTTGCTACTTGCAATTTAATTAATAGAATTCAAATAGCCTTCAAGATGTTTTAGAAGATCAAAGATATGTGATCTTTATATTGACTGATTTTCTTTATTGTGGAGGGCCATTGGCATAATGCAGTTCAACTGCAAGTAGGTTCCATATATACAAAATTCATTTTTAAGTGACACATTATACATGTTTTGTAAATGTATTTTGTGACTGGTTTATATGTAAATACTGTATTATGAAACTATATGCTACTTAAAATGTTTTTATAGTATTATTAGTGAATGTCTAGAATTTCACTTTGTACTAATTCTAATTTGTTTTATAGATGTCTTTACAAACACCAGTGATTACTTCCTTAGGTTACTTTCTGGGAGAAAAATTACTATTTTTTCAATAAAACATATAACCATAGTTTTATAATTGTTTATTATACTAGACTTAATAATTAGTATGACTTTAAAGCAGTTATTAATTGTGACTTCTCATTGTTTAATTTTCATGACTGATAGGCTGAGAGTTAATCATAGTGAA
Organism: Sciurus carolinensis; assembly: GCF_902686445.1. Taxonomy (NCBI): domain Eukaryota; kingdom Metazoa; phylum Chordata; class Mammalia; order Rodentia; family Sciuridae; genus Sciurus; species Sciurus carolinensis. The sequence goes on along the minus strand of NW_025920164.1, from coordinate 528,129 downwards.
ATTCAAGGTCATAGGGCTGGGAGTTTCCTCTGTGGTAGAGCACATTAGCCCTGGGCTTGATCTCCAGCAGCACAGAAAAGAAAAAGAAAAAAGATGAAACTCAGGGTTGTAAAGTATTCATAAAATATGTTCTTCCACAAAGTTTACATTACATTCACTAATATTTGTTTAATTTTTCCTTCAAAAAAATCAGAACAGACAAGAGGATTTTATGGTGTGATTGTTGTTATGATCAAACCTGAGCATATTAAAACAGTCTATTGATACTGGATTCTCATTTCTCAGATTTTACAATTTATTTGAACTGTTTGTGATGTGGCCTTTGGGAGTTTTAGAAGAATCTTCAGGTGATTCTAATGAGCAATAACTTTTGGAAACCAGTGTGCTAATTAATATGAAGGGCATCTGTTTTAAATTATATGTAAATATATATATGTAAAAGTTGAAATTGAATTTTTTTCTTTCTTTTCTTTTTTTGGGTGCCAGGCATTGAACCTAGGGTTGCTTAACCACTGAGCCACATCCCCAGTCCTGTTTGTTTGTTTGTTTGTTTATTTATTTTGAGACATGGTATCACTAAGTTGCTTAGGACCTCATTAAGTTGCTGAGGCTGGCTTTGAACTTGCAATCTTCCTTCTTCTGCTTTCCAAGACACCATGGAGAGTGCCACAATGCCCTACCTATAATTTTTAATTTTTTTAAGCTCTCTGGAGTTTGACCCTTTTATTCTTTCTGGGTGTGATAGGAATAGAAAAAACAAATCTGTGCTTTTTTTTTTTTTTTTTTGTGGTGCTGGGGATTGAACCCAGAGCCTTGTGCATTCAAGGCAAACACTCTGTCACCTGAGCTATATACCAGCCCAAAAAACCAAATCTTAAAATTTAAAAACATTAAATTAAAATTAAAAGATGGTATTTGAAGTAAAATTAGATGATGTTGGAAACTGTGAAGCTAATAAGTCGTTGTGACACAGCAGTTGACAGTGCTGTGAGTGGCAGGTGAGGGACCTTGTTGCTGTGATTTGTGTCTTTCTGCAGTAGGTAGGACTGAAGATCTGAATGTGTGCTCTCTCCTGCATGTGTCCAGATGCCATGGGCCTGAAAAAAAAAAAACCCTCTTGACTCATCTGGACTTGTCTGAGGGCAGGGGAGTTGGGGACTCACCTTTGTTCTCCACTGCTGACACCTGCAGTTGCTTCATGTGCTGGAGTCATTTTATTAATAGACCTTCTCATTCTACTTCTGTCTTTTCTCTCTCCTCTCCTGTCTTTCCCTTCCTTTCTCTCATTTTCTTTTCCTTTCTCTTCTCTTCCTTATGTCTTTGTGATTTCCCCTTATTTAGTGATCTTTTGTCATCTGATGTTTTTAACAGTTCCTTTTTCAAAATCTGTTCCTAGGCTTACTATCCACAACACTAACACATTAACATGTGGAAATTTTTTTTATTTTTTATTTAATTTTTTTATTTCAAAATTTTGTATAGTTTGAGGTGGATTTTTTATCAACAGTTATTCAGATAAAATTCATGTGTTATATTATTTACCCATTTAAAATGTGTATTTTGTGGTGGGCTGGGGAGATAGCTCAGTCGGTAGAGTGCTTGCCTTGCAAGCACAAGGCCCTGAGTTCAATCCCCAGCACCACAAAAAAAACCAAAAATGTGTATATTGTTTATTCAGATGTGTAACCTCAACCATATTCAATTTTATAGTATCTTCAATGATCCCCAAAGGAAATCCCACCCCTTAGCCATAACCCCACAAATTTCTTTGTTCTCTCTAGGCCCTGGCCAAACTAATATACCTTCTGTCTGTATAGTTATGGGTATTCCAGACTTTTAACATAAATATGATCATGTGACAGTGAACATAATAAATATGGTTCATTGTGACTGCCTTCTTTCATTTGACATATTTTTAATGTTGATCCTTGCTGGAGTATGTATCACTATTACATTTTTTACTGTCACATATTATTCCATTTTATTATGGCACATATTATTCCATTATTATTATTATTCCATATTATATTATTGAATATACCCTATTTAATTTATCAGTTATTGATTGGGAGACATTTAGGTCATTTCATTTTTTATTATTATTAATAATGAGGCCAATGACATTTGTCAGAATAATTTCTTTTTGAACTACCTCTTATTTGCTTTATTTTGTGATAATTGTATTGTGGTGTGGCAGAGTGGGAATAGCAGCAAAAGTGCTTCTCCACCCTCTTTTTTTGGTACCATGGATTGAACCCAGCAGTGCTTAACACTGAGCCACATACCCAACCTGTTTTATTTGTCAATATTTTTGTACTTGTGGATGGACAGCATGTCTTACTTTATTTGTTTTATTTTTATGTAGTGGTAAGGATTGAACTCAGTGCCTCACACATGCTAGGTAAGTGCCGTACCACTGAGCTACAGCCCCAGCCCCCCAGCCTCTTGTTTGAATTTTCAATTTTGAAATAGAGTCTTGCTAGGTTGTTTAGGGCCTTGTTAAATTGTTGAGACTGACTTTGAACTTGCAATGAACATGCCTCAGTCTCCCAAACTGCTGTGAATACAGGGATGTGCTATTGCACCTGGCAACACTGCACTTTGATAGATATAAAAATCATTTATTTGATTCGATTCTTGAGAAACTTTTACCAAGGTATACATTCCTGATTGTATTTGAAACTAATTGGTTTTTACAAAAGTATTTGGCTCAGTTGTGTAAATAATTATATTTTCTGTTACACTGAGTAGTATTATAATTTTTTGATATTTTAAATACTAAAATAAATTTCTTGATGCAGTTCTTAAAGCTTAATTTGCATCAAGAAGTGATCAATCATGTTGGCATGATTTAAAATCCCCTTAATTTTGGGGTACAATTCATGTTGCTGATAAAGAGTAGATAATTGGAAGAGAATTGTAAATTCTCATTTTCCCAGTTCACTTTTGTGGATTTTACTTTTAATGGAGGCTTCTCATTATTAAGCCTAATGTGTGAAAAAACTAGCAGATGGTATGCTTAAGCATAAAAGGTATCATTCTCTACTAAGCTAATTTAGCATATACCACCCAATTAAAACAAAAACTTAAAGTAGGTTCTCTTCTGTGGATTATGGACTATGTTCTATCTCCTTTAAAATTATGAAGCAATAATTTACTAATATAAATATACTTTCTCTGATTATTTCTGAATTTTCCACAAATTTGGTATATTTTAGAACTAGCTGATTGTCCATTTTGCCATAAAGCTATTGTTCTAGGTGCCCATTTTATTACTATCTGCCTAACTTGCATTTATTAAAATGTGTTAATCTGGGTGATATAGCAGATCATCAAATAAAAAAATAAAATTTGTTACTGAATAAAATGGAAATCAATTGTTTGCTTTTAAGTTGAAAAAAATGGAAATAGTAAAATAAAGAACAATGAGGATTTTTATTGAAAAATATGTTCGCAAGGTACTTTTTGTAAAAATGTATTTTAGTTGTCAAAAGACCTTTATTTTATTTTTATATGGTGCCTAGAATTGAACCTGGCACCTCACACATGCTAGGCAAATGCTCAACCATTGAATTATAACCCCAGCCCACCAAGGTACTTTTTAAAGAAAATTGTTCAATTTTTCTTTAGACTGTGACCATAATAAAGATAATTTGCCTATAATTTTGATAGAACCTATTCTGTTCTCTTAACAATGTACCTTCAACCCTCTCCAATGTCATTAGGTTCTTTTTTTTAATTTTTAACTATTACAGGTCATGCTATGTAAAATGCCTAGGGATTAAAATTTTGTGTTGCATTAAAAAAAAGAAATGAGCATATTTTCCTGTATTTGATATAGTAATAACATTAAAAATTACCTACCTGAAATATCTGAAAGTTATTCTCAGACTTTAGATAGTCTCTTTTCTTTCTTTCTTTATTATTTTGGTGGTGCTGCAGATTGAACCCAGGGCATTGTGCATGGGAGGCAAGCACTCAACCAATTGATCTATATCCCCAGCCCCTGAAAGTCTTATTTTCAGAAAAGAAAGTATAAATGAAATATTGGACATAGCATTAGTATTCTTCAGTTTATTTTCTTGAATATATCAAATAGCTTTTTTTCAACTGCTAGCAACCTTAACAATTATAGGTCATTTAAGTAGAATATGGTATTGAGTGCACTACAGAATTTTTGCAATGCCCTTGGAACATGTGTGGATACTATGTAATCATAAGTGTACTGAACAGAAGAAGATTGCCATACCACATGACAGTGTTCTAATGAAAACATGACTCCAAACAGTACTATGGCTAGCATTTGAGATTCCAGGAACAGAGATACCTTCTTCCTCAGATGTCCTAGGAGAACAAAACTGTCACAGGGTCAAATTTTCATGTATGTGATTGTCCTCTCTTGTTCATCTGGTCTTACTTAGAAGAGGGTTGGAGTAAGTGTAGAGTAGTCAATCTCTGGTTTTTGCCACACTTTAATTTTCTCTTCTTATTTTCTCTTTCTTCTGTTTTTTATGTGTGCCTTCCATCTTCTCTTGTGAGAGTCATACTTTGGCAGTGTATCAAAAGCATTATATGGGTCCCAAAGAGATTATTGAAACCTTTGCTCTTTTTCATAGTGTTGATTGAATTGTAGTATATTTATGTCAGGAAAGGAATAAGTATGTGAATCTTAGTTTTTTGGATGGACATTTGGTTTTTCTTCTGTGTGTGTGTCTAGAAGTCCTAAGTAACAGCATGCTATATCTTTTTTCCTCCCACCTAAAGTGTCTACCTGATCCAGTTCCATTGGAATTATGACTGGGAGTATCAAGAGCTTGAAGGGTTACAGGTTTTCCACCACTTTAAACTGACACGTTTAGTGGGTGTTGTCAGTAGTCATAAACTCCTAGGTCAAAAATAAATAATCTTCAATTAGCTGACAGCACCCCCATTTCCAGAGCATGAAGTTCATAGTGTGATGTTAGGAAGACCAGTTGCAGTAGGGTGTTGAAGGGGATAAATCCTGATTTAGGTACAGGAACAGTAAATAACTATGATCTGACTGATGCAGGCAATGATGAAATTTGTTTAAGTTGCCTCACAGAGTGTATAATAAAATTTCTGATGAGCAGGATTCCAAGGAGCAGGATGAGGCCAACTTGAAATAGCAATCTCAGCCATGCTTTTCAAGTCCCAAATTCCATCAGCAAAACAAATTCCAAATACCAGTACACCATGAGAATCAAACTTAGCCCACAAATTTGGCTTTCTTCTTCAATTTTTCAATCAATCTTCCATTTGGCTAGTATATTAATTTATATACAGATGGTTATGTTAATGATCTCACAGTCTTCCCTGGGTTTGGTAAGGAGGAAGTCCAAGACAATTTTTTTTTTCCATAGCAACCCTGGCCAGTGACTTGAAGCTGCCCTGAGTGCTGTTAGGGCTAATGAGGTATCATTGATTATCCCAGAACAAATTTAATAGCAACTTTTTAAATTATCTAATTCCCATTGCAGCAATAACTGCATGAGGGGGAAAAAGTGGATCAGCATCCTCTTCTCAAAATTTCTCATAGTAAACTAAGGTAACTTTGAAATCACTTCCAAAGTTGTTTGAGGGCCTTATAGAATACTGGTAGTGCTTCCCTAAATATTTGAAAGTGTCATACTGGGTTTGTGGCTCACTGGTAGAACATTTGCCTGACATGTGTGAGACACCAGATTCAATTCTCAGCACCACATATGTTTGTGGTACTGGGGATCAGACACAGGGACTTGCACATGCTAGACAAGTGCTCTATCACTGAGCTACAACACAGATTTTTTTTGTGTGCTTGTGCTTGACAGGCAAGCACTCTACAAACTGAGCCATATCCCAAACCCTTAGCACCACATATAAATAAATTAAAGGTCCATAAACAACTAAAATTATATTTTAAAAAATATTTGAATGTGTCAGTTATGGTTGTTTTTGAAGAGAGAGGCAAGTTAATGCCTGTCTTTTATAAAAGTTACTCTCTGTTGAAGGCATGCATGGCATTCTTGGAAGGAAAATGTTGTTTATTAGTTGTTGGAATCCCTCAATTGGAACCATCATTAGTGAAAACACTATAAGAGACAAGGCTATGAGCAAAGCCTTTGAGCTGGCTGTAATCTTTATGGTTCTTAGTTAAGGAAATAATTGATTTTAGTCTTTATTTTTTGTAGTGTCTGTCTGAAGACATTTTGGTCTTTGGCCTTTGCCACTCACCCATTTCTTAGAATGATTGACCTAGAGTTATGAGGGTTGAAATGTGGCAGACATGTGGAAATACAGAAAGATACTATGCATGGTAGGTACGGAAACCATCTTCTGCTATTCTGACACAATGCTTAGTACAGTTTAGAGAATGGTGTGCTTATTAACACAGTTTAGAAAATGATGGTTAAACAGTTAGAGCTTTTTTGTGGGAGATGATGAGTTGTGCTCTATGAGAGAAAGTTTGAGCTTACAGAACATTTTAGAATGATCAGTAAGTATGCTGAACCTTTGACAAAGAGTGACATGATCTTTATTATATTGGACCAGGATCTTGTCTGCCCTTTGCTGTGGAGGAAGAATGCTGTCTCTATCATCTGAGGTTGATTGCTACACATAAAACTAGAACAAAACCCATCAATCCCTCTTCTGAAATACATGCAGAAATAGGCAAGACTTAGTAGCCATGATTTAACTTGTAAAATTGTCTACATACATTCAGGATTAACATGTTGAGCCAAGAATAAACTTTCTAAAGACAAGTTGCTTTTTTGGGGGGTGTGGTACTGGCAATTGAACTCAGGGGCACTTGACCACTGAATCACATCCCCAGTTCTATTTTGTGTTTTATTAGGAGATAGGGTCTCACTGAGTTGCTTAGTGCCTCACTTTTGCTGAGGCTGGCTTTGAACTCCATGTCCTCTTGCCTCAGCCTCCTGAACCACTGGGATTACAGGTGTGTGCCACCATGACCACTGACAACTTGCTTTTTCTGTTCTTGAGACTACTTTTTAAATTCCTTAGCTTAACCATGTAGAAAGCATCTGATCTGGTGTCCTTGGAGCAACCTGGATTGGCTTATGGTTGGGTTTAAGCATTTAATGTGTTTATGTTCCTTGAACTTTCTGTCTTAGTTTGTCCAGTAAAGGTCAGAAACCAAAGATTGAAAGTCATATTACTGAATAAAGCACTAAACTGTGCCTAACTCTGGAAGAAGGTGACTTTTGTCATATCATTGAAATCATTTCTGTAGCATAGTACAAGTTAATAGAGGCAATATTCTATAAGCATGGTGATTGTGTCTTTATGATGAATAACTTATTCACATTATTTTGTGGTGCTGGAGACTGAACCCAAGGCCTTATGCTTGAGAGGCAAGCATTCTATGAACTAAACTATAATCCCAGCCCTTACTATTTCTAGAGTTTCTATTAATATTTCTATTAATATACTCAGTTGACAAACTTCTTTTTTAATGAGTGACTGATTCCTAATGTACATCTCAGTTTCAATTTTATTTTTATTTTTATTTATTTATTTATTTGCAGTGCTGGGGATTGAACCCAAGGCCTTGTGCTTGCAAGACAAGCACTCTACCGACTGAGCTATCTCCCCAGCCCCAGTTTCAATTTTAAAAGCAGGATTTATCTATTCTGTAAAACCTGTTGGCTTTCTTGCATTTTGTATCTCTGTTTGGGTACATTTTCTGTGTGTTTGAACAACAAAGGTGGGAGGCCTCTTGTAACCTCTGTTCTTCTACCTCATTTTCTTACTTCATTTCAAATGTTATTAAAGCCCTTCTCACATTGTTCAACAGTTACTTCTATAACAACTTTTTAATCTGACTCTATTGTCTATTATTGTCTCTGCTTTTTATAATATCTTGTGATTTTCACTATTTCCACTTGAATCTGAATTTTGTGATTTGGTGCACAAAAGACATGTCTGATCTTTTCACTGTCCTCCTGTCCAGCATCATCTCTCTTGATTTCTTCATCAGATCTCCCTGCTCAAAGGATTTCTGAAATTCTAATTACTTTTATTTAATTCAAAAAAATTGTTCATCTTTGAACATATGTATTCCTCTGCTTGAAATACTTTGTCCATTCATTCATCAGGCATATTCCTATTAATCTTTGATTTAGTACTTTTTAAAGTAGTTTTCATTCTTTAGTACCTCTGATTTTCATTGTATGCCAGACATACCTCTGTTAGTGCATAATATATTTTACCATGATTGCTGTGCATCTGCAGTTGTACAATTTGTCCTACTTCCTTTTGCAGATTCTGAACCCTTTTTGGTGTCTCAGGGAATTGATATGGCATATATTCTAAACTGCTATCTGCTGCTATACTGAATTCATGTGAAATCATGTGATAACTCAAGTCCCTATATCTCAATATATGTGAGATCACAGGTCTGTGTATCAAGAAGTAACTCCTTTACCTTTACCTTGATTATAAGATTTTTAATCTGTAAGGAAAATCAGTATGTTTTGGATCATCTATGTATATATTCATAAACATTTGTTTGCATGATATAAATCAAAGAATGGTTGTAGGCCATGGTAATGGTAAATAGGCATTAGAACTGGGAAAACATTTTATAGATTTGAATACATTTTTTCAGCTTAGTTTCCCACTTTTATTTATCTGAGAAATTGTATTTTTTAATATTCCCTGGAAATAATTTGAATTATCCTTTCTTTCCTTCTCAATTTTACTAATTTCTTCTTTCAGTTTAGGTGATATTTTCTACTACAGTTAATGTTACTTCTTTTTGCTTCTTTCTCTGTGCTACCTGATTTACATTTTTCTAAAACTTTGGTGACTGAGATTGATCTTGCTTCTCTGAATGGAGAGAAATGTGTTTGTAAATGTATATACAACACACACACACACTCACTCCCCTTTTGAGATCTTTAAAAATTACATAGTGTTTACTGATAAAAAACATTTTGGATGCTGAGTAATGACTGGCAAGTGTGTAGAAAGAAAACATTTTAAACATGACTTATTGAAATGAACTGGTTATTGCTGAGTGAATATGTACAAGAAAGTATACGATTTTAATTTTTTTAATGTATGTTTTCTTTTTCCTTCTGTGTCTTGTGCATTTCCCACACCTACAGTCTTTAGGTTTGACAGTAGAGACCTGCTGGTCAGATTTTGGTGCTTGGATATCAAATACAACAATCACTATAGATTTCAACCAGAAGAAACTGAGATGTCTGTTGGTATTTTATATTTATTATTATTATTATTATTATTATTATTATTATTTGCAGTGCTGGGGATCAAACCCAGGGCCTTGTGCTTGCAAGGCAAGCACTCTACCCACTGAGCTATCTCCGCAGTCCCCTTGGAATTTTAATCCAAAAACAGCATTTTAAATTTATACAAACCATGACTTAAAGGATGAGGAAAATTGCTTAGGGAAGAGCATAAGGGTAAATATATTGATCAGTAGTCCAGTAGTTCTTGTTATACTTTGAGTAAAATGTAGATATAGAAAAAGAACATTATCAACAACAATAAATGCTTTCCTTCTCTAGAGAGAATTTCTTTCCTCTATTGTATGAATTTTTGATAATAAAAGATATTTCAGCCACTCATAAAAAAATAGAGATGTTGAAAGCTGGGTATTAAACCTAAACTGAAATTTTTAATTTTTTTTATTATCATTTAAGCTGTACATGTAAGGGTTTAATGAGCTGTATAATTCATTTTCTGTTAATAAAAACACAGTAATGTTGAATTTTTGCTAAAGTGTAAAAACCATTGCTTGATAAATCTTGAGAAATGAATTAAGTAATGCTCATTATATAGTTTTTGGTTATAATGACCATGTTAACCAAAATCAGTAACCAGTTGACCTTGTGGTCTTTGAGAATTTGTGTTTCTTTTGATGAAAGGAAAATTAATTTTCTTTGTTCTAGTTTAGATGCTATCCATATACTAATAGGATATTTGTAGTTTTCAGCTAGAATGTGTCCATGTTCTGTTGGATGTGTATGGAATGGTGTTGAACAAGATCTTACCTTTTGGTTATTAGTAAATTTTTTTGTGGAGAGATACCAGTGATTAATATCTCTCCATCTTTCTTTTTCCTCAACAATTTCAAATAAGTGAGAAAGAAAAACTACTGAAACTCTATTTGTTTAATTTTTTTTATTTGTTGTGGACCTTTATTTAATTAATTTATTTATATGTGGTACTTAGAATTGAACCCAGTGCCTCACACATGCTAGGCAAGTGCTGTACCACTGAGTTTCAACCCTATATTTCCTTTAAATATATATAATTGACTAAAATATTTGATGTACAAATTATCATATGAATAGGCTCTTCTGTGATAGAAAATACTTGATATACTTGTAACAAAACCACAATCTTTCCATTTTGTTGCTTTTTCTCAAATGTTACAAACCAAGTCTTAGTCTCACTGTATGTCTGTTGTAGGTATTTTGTATGCATCTCATAAATGTCCTTATTATATCTCCTGATGATTTGGACATCAGGCTTTGTATCAGAAATTAATTTATGCATTGTGGATTGAAAGAAATATTGCCAGTAAGTGCCCTGTAGTCTCCCTATTATACTTAAATTAGAAGAGTACTTGAGTGTGGGAAATTTAGATATATGGCCCTCAAGAATAATCTGAGAAAAGACTTGAGTATAAAAATCTATTTTTGAAATTAGCTGATAAGATTTGAGTATTATTTATCACTTTATATGTTTAAATGTTGTAAATTGTGTTGAAGAGTTGTTATTATTTATGGTTTCTTCATTGATTTTTACATAATTATAAATCATTCATCATAATTGTTATTTAATATCTCTAGAATTTAAAGCATATTACAAATATGGCCTGGATATCCAACTTAAAGTCTTTGATAACTATAAGAAAAAATATTTGTTTTAGTTCTCCCATTGTCTTGAAGATATTAGAGCTGAGCTTGAATATTCTTTTTTCCTGAGGTCTGGTCAAAACATACATAAAAGTACTGCTAAATTCAAGAAGACTGACTGCTCCCCATAAAATAGTTAACTCCTTAAAGAATGTGAACTCAAACCTTTTTGTTTCAGAAAAATGCAATTTATTAGTTCTTTGCATTTTTGTAAATACACACATATGTAAATTGATATCACAATCAACAAACGGATTCTGTTAGACCAGCTTTTTATACATGTGTCCATCTGCACTTTTTAATGTGAGGCACATCTCTCCCATCCACTGCTTTGCTTTCTAGCACTAGGAATTTGGTAGTGTCCACCCATTGACTGCTCCTTCCCTGCATATTGGGTTCATACTCATGTAGGCTCCTTGTTCAATCTGTAGGTCTGCCCTCTTTCTGAGATCCACCAGGTTCCTGTCCTCTACTAATTCCTCTCCATGGTAGATAATACCTGCCACCAGTCTGTCAGTAAGGGCACCCTTAGAACTCAATATAGTGTTAACAACCAGCTGCCTGCTACCTTTTCCCCAGCAACATTTTCACTTAAAAAAGGCAAATGGTTGGGGTTGGTTATAAAGGGGAAGCAAAAAGTGTCAGGGCAAGTTGCCATTTCCAGAGATAGTCCCCTGCCCTCAGTTTTCATTACGTGTATTAGGGGAAGAGAGACAATGGTTTCTCAAAGTCTTTCAGAGTAAATTCTGTATTATATTATTAGAGTTGTTTGGTGTTACCATAAATAAGTCCATATGTTCCTTAATCAACTTACTGAAGCATCTGATGTTTACAACCTGGTGTGGAACATAGTGAAGGAAACCAGAGCATAGGTATATTTTATTTCTATTCTTTGGCACCTTTTGCTGATTCAAATGACTATTTTATAAGGTCAGAGGAAGTTATATTCTAATGTGTTATTTCATCAAAAAATCTTTTAATTGTGAAATTCACTTGATATTTTAGTTGGGCTAAAATCATTTTTATTTGTTACAATATTGATTTATATAATGTATTTTTTTCCCTCCAGGTATTCATTTGAACTAATATTGCTCATAGAGATTATTTTGTAGATGTACATTTCTGGGATCCAGATACACATTATTCTCAAATATTTTTGCCTATTGAAAGAGTTTTTGCATGGAATTTGAGCCACATCATTAATAAACTCATGGCTAAGCATTGTAGAATTGAGAAAAAGTTTTCTAACATTATAATTTAAAGTACAGCAAAATATCTTGCTGTATTAAAGCAAAAGCATTTTATTATTAAATTATTAGTATGTCATTGAGTAGAAAAGAAATATATCACATAAAATTTCAAATATGCTTGATATATAAATGTGTGTGAAATGTGTGTACCTAAGTATAAAAGAGGCACTAAATTCTAAAATATTAGGGCCTGACATTATTTAATGTCTTTGAAGGAATTTGAAAATTTGAGGTGAAGGATTCTGGCTTTAGTTTGTGCCCAGGAACCATCTTGTGAATACTTGGCCATGTGAAAATTAATGATTTCTAGTCTGTTAATATTCAACTACAGTAAATTTTATTCAGAATAATTGCTTATTGGGTGTAATGTAAATAGAGAAGGGCTGTAAGTCAGAGTTCATAGGGCAAGTAAGCCCATGTGGCCAGAGTGGCCATCACATGTGGTGGAGAGGGTTTGGAGGAAAAAAATCACACTATACAAATCCTTGAGGAAAGAAATCATTTTTAGGGGTGATTGGGGATGTAGTTTTGAACCTTATTACAATACTGCCTACTCCATCATTTAATTTGATTTTGTTTACAATTCTTTTTGTGTGTATTGCTTTGTTGGCTAGATTCTTAGGGAATGTTTGTAAGCTATTACAAATATAGATGAACTACTTTTAACCATAGAGAAAACACGGATCCTGTTTGGGGATTTTAGTTTAAATTTAACTTTTGTACATTGTTATTCTATTAAATGTTTCTAGTTTTCTTCTGAGTGAGAAATACTAATTTGGTATTACATATCATTTACAGTATTAGTTTTATTTATTTGTGTTTGTGGTGCTAAAGATCTAACCAAGGACTTCAGGCATGCTGGATGAGTAAATGCTCTACCACTAAGTCACATCCTCAGCTCCTAGAATATCAGTTTTTAATTTGATTGCATAAACATTCTGAAAACAATGTGCAATATGGTTTTAAGAACTTCTCATAAACTTTTTTAGAAAATATGGTTTCTTGGTTTGTATTGATAAAATGAATGAATGGGAGCTAGGGATATAGCTAAGTTGGTAGAATGTTTGTTTTGCATGCACAAGGCCCTGGGTTTAATTCCCAGCACCACACACACACACACACACATACACACACAAAAGAAAAAATAAACAATGAATGGTAACTATTTTTCATGTGTCAAATTGAAGTTTTTTATACAAAAGTTTTCTTTAAAGCATTGTATATTTCCTAAAATATTATTTTAAAATATTTTTTGAAATCAGTAGATGGAAAGTGATGTCAATTTGTCACCTGTTGAAACTACATTAATTATTGAAATTTAAATTACACTTAAAAATTGCTTTGATGTAACATTATAAGTGTACATTTACTCTTTTCTTTGATTTCAGACAACAGTACTTCAAATTAAATGATGAGTGTGTATCCCAGATTGTATTGCACAAAGATGGCATGGATATAGATTTTACATATAAAAATGATTAGATTTAGATTTAAGTCAAATTGTAGATGAGTATTTCTCCATTTAAATTCAAATATTTAAAAAAAGTATATATATATATATATATATTATTTTTATGTGGTGCTGAGGATCACACCTAGGGCCTCATGCATGCTAGGCAAGTACACTACTCCTGAGCCACATCCCAGAACCAAATTGAAATATCTTATTGTCTTTTATGACATGGGTTACCTCTGTGACATTGGTTCTCATGATGAACCTCCAGAGGGTCTTTGAGACCCTTTCAGGGGATCTTAAATATTATTTGCCTTTTTGGTTCTATTGATGTCTTCCACTGATGGTGGAAAGCAGTGGTGTGTAAAACTGTTATAAATTAAGGCAATGGTACTAAACACTAGTCAGCAAATTATTTACTATTCATAGAACAAAACAACACAAAGTGCACACTTTTAATCCCAGCTTCTCAGGAGGCAGAGGCAAGAGGATCATAAGTTAGAAACCAGATATGCAAATATAGAAAGACCCTGTTTCAAAATAATAATAAAGAAGGAGCAGAGCTATGGCTCAGTGGTAGAGCAGCCCTGGATGGAACCCTACAACTACAAACTAAAGTAAACCTGACAATCTTTAATTGAGAATTTCCACATAGTCCTAAGAATAATGTTATTGCATGTTGCTTCTTGAGTACATGTTTTCAATACTGTATGTTAACAAATGGATTATACACATAAAGAAGTTGTGTGTACCAAAATACAACTAAAATACAATCAGTTTTAAATGCTGTCATATGAACTGGTTATTATAACTTAAGTGTTTAGAACATATTTTCTTAAAATAGAACAAGTGAGCCTGTACTTCAGAAAAAATGACTGACAGATTTTGTAACCAAAGAGAAAATATGATCTTATAAGTGAAAATTTGAATTTTAAAAACTCGTATCTATTGCTGTCACCTTCACAACTTTTCTGTACTGAAAAATCTTTCTGGTAAGTTCAGTAGAATGGTTAACCAATGTGGATATCTTGATAATTGTGGAGAGATGTGTCAAAATTTGGAAGGTGTACTTGAGTCAATAAATTACACTTTTTCTAAATGACCAGCATCTGATGATACAAGTTTAAGCACAGGCAAAAGATCCATTAAAAGTACAACAGTGGGGTCTGGGGTTGTAGCTCAGTGGTAAGAGTACTTGCCTAACACATGTAAGGCACTGGGTTTAATCCTCAGCATCACATTAAAAAATAAATAAAATAAAGGTAAAAAATATCAGGTAGGAGGGATTTGAGGTATGGTTCAGTGGTTAAGAGCCCCTGGATTCAAGCCCCAGTACCAAAAAAAAAAAAAAAAAAAAACAGTAGATAGAGACTAAGAAGGTAGATCAGTGGTAGAACTCAGTGGAATCACAGTCTACAGTAACAGAAAAAAGGGTACAACAGTAATCCATGACCTTAAAGAAAGAGTGAAAGTTCATTGATATATATGACTCCATGTTCTAACTATTTAAAAAGTGCCATTTGTGAAATTTTGATGTAACAGTAAAGAATAATCCAGGATGATCTGAAAAGGGTATTAGCACACAATTCACCATTTCAGCTACGTATCTGTGCAAAGTTTTGTTTTACTTATACACCCAGGAAGAGGAATGAAATGTATAGAATGAGTAAGGAACTAGATAACATTAGTGACTCAGATAAAGAAAATGCTTGTTTCTGTGGAGAGGAACATTTCACATTTCCTAGGAAGTAAGAGTGGATCACAGAAATTCAGAAATATGTTCTATATGTGCATCAAACCAAAATGGGAAATGATTATGAATAGTGTCAGAAAGATATATTTCACCTGGACATTAGATTTTTTTTTCTTTAGTAGTTGTGGAATTTTGTCAATGAAGTATGGAGAAAGAAATAGAAATCTTTTGGGCTGGAACTGTAGCTCTGTGGTAGAATGCTTGCCTTGTACATGTGAGACAGTAGGTTTGATCCTCAGCACCACATAAAAATAAATGATGAATAAAGATATAAAAATAGAAAAATATTTGAACAGTGCTTGAAAGATAAATGAAGCATATTTATACATTTTTATTAAATTTATTTTTTATTAATTTTAAATGATTATAATAAATTTATAAATTTAAATATAAGAGAGACTTGTATTTATAAATATGTGAGAGAAGAGATAAAGTTCAGCAAAAGGGGAAGAAGGTGTTCAAAAGCATAGGGTGCATTTAATTTCATATATTGTAGTAATTGAGAGATACTATCTATCTCTCAGAGAGTTAAATGTTTAGTGCCATGGATCCAGTCAATTTAGTAAGTAGAATGATAAAATATTGTAATTAGGCAGCAACACTGTCTTCATCTTTCATCATAGGAAGTTACTTACAATGTTTGAAGTAGATCAATCAAGATATAACTGCATGCACATATTATTTCAATTGAGAAGCTAACCACCAGAATAATCTAATACAGAGTGATAAGAGGTTGCATTTAGGAAGTGGTTTATGAGTTGGATGCACTCATTTGGTTGACTGTTTTCTTGTTGTTATAAAAGTTTTTCTGTAGTAAACTATGTTCATGTGTTAGTTTCATTAAAAAAAGGATAATACACATACACACACACACACATGAAAAGATAGAAAGAGCTCGCACCTGTGTAAATACAAGGCTCTTCCCAAACTGCCCTCAACCCCTCATAAAAGCCGAAAGAATTTTTGCCTTGTCTCTTATCTTCTCTGTAAAGGCCAGGTGGCTGACCCAAAAGCAAATTTGCTGGCACAAAAAGCAAACTTTAAGATAATGACAACCCTCCTCTTGGAGGTCAGGGTGACCCAGAACTTAAAATAACTTGCTTTGTATACAATTTTATGATAACCAATTAAAAAGAACACTGTAAAACTGCTTGCCTTTCATTATAAAAATCCTGCTAAACATGGGCTCAGGGCCTCTTAGCGTCACTGGTTACCGAGTGTGCGGAGGACCAGGTTCAAGCTTGCTAATAAATGACTGTATTGCTTGCATTGATTGTGGTCTCTGGTGGTCTTTGTGGGGTCTCGAGCCGCTGGGCACAACATCTTGGGGACTCGCCCGGGATGACCCAAGCCCACCCAGACACCTGATCATAGAGTCATAAGTGACACCTTCGGCCAGTGAGTAAGGCATTGCCACATATTTTCTGGCCTGGATTGCTTGCAGGTTCTAGTTCTGGGCTGGCAAAGTCCTGGCGGATGCACTATAGGACCCCAGCAGGGTCTTGGGAGACATTCCCTCGACCCATCGGGGTGACTCTTTGTTGCATCTGGATGACTCCTTGTCACATCGGGGTGACTCTTTGTCGCATCTGGGTGATTCTTTGTCACATCTGGGCAACTTTTGTGTTGCATCTGGGCAGCCTTTGTGTTGCATCTGGGCAACTCTTTGTTGCAATCAGAAGTTGTTTGTTTTTGTCGACAAAATACCAACTAGCCAATTTTCATTTAGCATGCTATATGTCTGTCTGCTTCTGTATTGTACTGTACAGTCTTTACTCCTGTCTCATATTAAATTCTTTTTTGTTTTAATCCAATCTTAGGCTTAGGGATACTCATTGCAGGGTACTTTGCATTCCTTCACCTTGTTCCTGAGAGATTTGTTTACTCCAATCCCCCTAGGCAGAGAGCTCAGCAGCTCCATTCCTCAAAAGTAGTGAGAAATAATGTTTTGTGATTTTCTGCATTCAAACCTAACCTGATTTCTCAACCAGTAAAAAAAGAGTTAAAAAGTCCTAGGCAATCCTCCCCTCCACCCTGCCTGACCTTGCTGAAGCCTGCATTGGAATGTAGACTGCAGCAGTCTCAGCAAGAGCAGGGAGGGGGGGTTGACCTGAAGAAAAAAAAGGTGTCCATTTTAAACTCCTGGGCTGCTACACAGAACTAACTCATTTTCTAGGATTCTTGTTTTGTTTTGTTTTTCTTTAATGCTGTATTTTTGAACTCATAATTTTGATCCTACATAACTAGGTTAATGATTTTTTTCTTTTTGATCAGTTCTATTTTTATCCAACTCTAGAGTTATTTTTAAGCATCTGTTACATTGCAATGGAGATAAACATTACAAGGCTTTTGCTTTTGTGTTATGTGTATGTGTTATTGTTTAAGGTCATATTGCCTATATGTACCTGACAAAATTGACATAGATAATAAGCACACATAAAATTAAAATTTTAAAAATGGATCCAAATACTTTTATTCACGTGATTTAAAAGGGTTCAATTTAAATTGGGTAAACTAATAAAAGTAAAACGTCTTTAGAAATAACTCGCAAGTCTGTAGGTGGTCAAAATAATAAAATATTGATGTTAATAAAATGTCCAATATCAATTGTTTCTAGGACTTTTCTTCAACAGGAAAGAGACAGCAAATACTGTTCAGGTCACTTGTATGATATCTTGGCTTTTTTCAAAATAAGTAAATAAATTTAACATGTATGGGACTACTCAAATGTGTGTGTTGGTGACATCTGATTAATTTGCAAAGTTAAAATCCTCATTGTTAAATAACATCAAGTACTCTTAAGTCCTTAAATTCTGTGGAGTAATATACTTAAACATTATTGGTGTTTTCATAGGTTGGTAAATTAAAAAGGGTTTAAAATTGATTTGTGTCATTACTAAAAACAAGCTTATTTAGAGTTATGTCCTAACAGGTAAAACCCAACCCAGAGGGTGAGCGTTCCATCTGCTCCCTTACCACATCCCCCTACTCCCCCTCCAGTTCTGCAAATTTCCAAGGAGCTCTTAGATTTGGATTTAGAGTTACCATCTCCCCTCTCACTGTGTTTCAGTTAGAGTACTATAAACAGCAAAGTATTTTATCTTGTTTAATTGGAGTAATTTGTCTAAATATAAAATTTCATAAGAATTGTTTCAGAATGTGGACAAAAAGGGGTCAACAGATAGGAAAGAGAAAATAAAAGGTTCTGGGTATGGAAATATATTTAATAAAAAGGAAAAGGAAATGTTTCTGGATAAGAAAGTGCCTGCATGATGGAATACATGAAGGTCTAAGTAAGTGCTAAGAAAGTCTGTGTGTAAATAAAGGGCAAGTTTCAACAAGTTTGTATGTAACTAAGTTGGTTGTATGTGTATGAGACTGTTGAAGTTATTTAAGGTTTTTCCCAAGGTGAAATACTAATGTTCTGATATAAACCAAAGTTTAACCTATATGGTAAAATGACATGGTAAAATGACAAGGATTTCTTAGAAACACTAATTTACTCTTAACTTTGTGTCTATTAAGTTTTATTCTTTAAAACAATTAGTCTTAAAAATTGGGGTTTATACAATTATGGTTAAACAACTGTTAAGAGTATTGTACTATGTTACAGAGTCTAAATTTTTCTTTAAAGACTAAATTTAGTAAAATCAAAGTGTCAAGGTAATTGTGAAATGGTCACTCTTTGTATATTAAATGTATTCATATTTTCCAGGTATACAAGTTTTTAAAGCAGGAAATTTGTCAAGCTGCTATTCTCCAGAATAAACTTGTCTGTAATGGTAATTTTAAATTTAAAGAGTACATTTTATTGGGGATTTATTTCTATCATTTAATGTTCTATTATGGGACCTATTATCAGTAAGGTATATGTTAAATTGGTTACTTATTTCACTGAGATAAAAATTTAAATGTAAATGTATTTCTAAGAGTTAGTTACTGTTAGGTATAAAGCCACCTTTCTCTCCCGTTACAGAAACCCAGCCTCCCAAACCACCTGTCAATCTGCGTTAAGCCTCGCCTGCCTCTCCCGTTACAGGAACCCAGTCTCCCAACCCACCTGTCAATCTGCCGTTATGCCCGCCTCTCCCGTTGTGCCCGCCTCTCCCGTTACAGGAATTTCTGGCTTATGTTGCCGTAAACTTCCTGCCTCCCACATTATGTTCTAATATGTCATTTGTCCATCAGTCAGTCTGTAATAATTCTCCTCCACAATTGGTTCCTCCCAGCTGGCAAAATTCCAATATCTGAGAAGAAACCCTGCGCCATCTTCTTCTTTTCCTTTCCCCTTTCCCTGAGCGGGCATGATTTGTCCGCATAAAATAAAATGTTCCTCGTGTGGGACCTGTATCTGCGGAGCATTTTTCTGGGAGTTATTGATGAACCAAAACTGCCCCTAACATCTGGCCTAACATCAGGCTATCATCAGGTGCCGAAAGACCCGGGATGTGTTTTTTCCACTAACTAAGCAAGCGGAATCCCATCCGATTGCTCCTGCGCCCACAGATTCAGGCTTACCTTCCATTTACCTGGATGCCCAGTTTTCTGCATACAACACTGGACTCCAAAATTGGTGAGTTCCCCTTAGGCAGGCCCCTGACCATTTAAACACATCTCAGCCACCCGCAGCTCTCACTGCAGTCCCCTCAGTCCCCTCCTTATTTAAGAAGCAGCTGCCCCCACAGCTTCTTCCGCCAGCTCGCGACCTTCCGCTGCTCGCCCGCGATTCCCTCTCACTGCCCTGCGGCTTCCCCCCTCGCCGCCCTGTGGCTTCACCCCTCGTGGCTCCCGCTGCTCAACTGCTGAGGTGTGGGAGTACCTCCTTGGTCCTCATAATTGGTCTTAGTTGTTGGGTGGATGTCTGAATTTTATGGTGCTGAGATTCTTTCTCAGGGTTTGAAGCTCACTCTCTTCTGCCACTGCTCGTCCCTCTCGCCACTCTGCGACATTCCCCCCCTTCGTGGCTCTCGCCCGAAATCCTGGCCAGGTCTTCAAACTCTCTCTCTCGGCTTTTTTGCCTGGTTAAAAATTGATTTCAGGTGACGACCAAATCTTTGTTCTAACCTCTCATTGCCTGGCACTGTGGTTTCTGGGACACCAAATCCACTAGCCAGGTGGGTCTCAGATTACCATGGAATTCAAAACATCCAACCCAGCAAACTCACCCCTGAGATGCTTATTAAATCATCTCAAACCCCTTTACCTATTCCCTGAATCAGAGCTAAATTGTCCTTTAGATAGTAAGTCAGAATGGTCTATTTATGACACCCTAAATTCTAGCTTTATATTAGGTAAAATTATATGCCTAATTATACTAGTTATAATTAACTACATATATGGGCAACCTGGTGAATGGAAAAGAACTTTTCCCCTTCCTGTTTTTCCTTTCTTTCATGCTAAACCTCTCTTGACTTCTCCCCCACCTTTTAACCCATTTTTCCCTTCCAAGTTCACCTCATTCTGTTTCTCCTTCCGCTCCTCCAGTCAGCCCACCAAGTCCCCCAACCACGTGGTCTTGTACACACATTCTAGCTCCTTTACTGGAGGTGGCTGACATGGAGGGAGTAAAACCTGAACACGTTCTCTTGGCTAATTCCTTATTTTCAAATCTTTTCTTTCTTATCTTAGCTCTCCCTGCAGACTCAAGAAATTAAAAGGACCTAAGCATCAAGTCTCTGCTAGAACATATTAGCCCCTTTCAGATTCAGATCTCAGTGAAGGGTTACATTGAAATGTAAATGAAGAAAGGCTCAATGTGAAACCAGTTTCAAACCCAAGAAAAAAAAGTGTCCATTTTAAATTTCTCCTGGGCTACAACTCAGAATACTTTTCTCCCTTTCAACTTTTCTCTCCTTCTCATTTTCTCATGCTTTAATTAATAACCATTATCATTTTTCTTCTAGGACTTTATTTTTCTTAAGTGCTATATTTTTGAGCTCACAATTATGATCCTACAGACCTAGGTTAATGATTTTTGATCAGTTATTTTTATTCAACTCTAGAGTTATTTTTGAACATCTGTTACATTGCAATGGAGATAAATATTACAAGGTCTTTGCTTTTGTGTTAAATATAAGTGCACATAAAAATTAAATTTTTCAAAATGGATCCAAATATTTTTAATTCACATGATTTAATGAAGTTCAATTTAAATTGGGTAAATTAATAAAAGTAAAATGTCCTTAAAATTAACTCACAAGTCTCTAAGTGGTCAAACTAATAAAATATTAATGTTTATAAAATGTCTATCATCAATTTTTCTAGGAATTTTCTTCAACAGAAAAGAGACAGCAAATACTATTGGCACACTTGTCTAATATCTTGGTTTTTCTACAATAAGATGAGAGAATTGGAGTCAACATGTATGGGATTACTCAAATGTATTTGTTAGAGACATCTGATTAATTTATAAGGTTATTCCATGGAGTAACATACTTGAAAACATTATTCTTTGTATATTAAATGTGTTCATATTTTCCAGGTATACAAGCTTTAAAGAAAGCAGAAAATTTATCAAGCTGCTGTTCTCCAAATTAAACTTGTCTGTAATGGTAACCCTATCATTTAATATTCTATTATAGGACCTGTCATCAATAGGGTATATGTAAAATGACATTTAAGTAAGAGTGTAATATGCAGTAGCAAAAATGGAACTCAGCCAAAATTCAAGATAGCTATTGCACAAACTGAATGTTTAACTGTTGGTAATTCTATTTTGTATTTTCCTTGTAAACTATAATTGTTGCCTGATCAATATTTTTCAGAAGTACTGCTTCAAGAGCAAACACTGTAAATTTGCTTGGAATAGTAAGCCATCACCTATAGAACAGATAATGTAAACCCCAATTAGAAAAAAAGGGGGTAAATAACTGTAACATTATAGACATTAAAGCTAAAGCCCAGTACTTTTACTTTATGACTGGAAAGACTGACTTGCTTGATGGTTAAGATCAAACTTAGAGATAGAGATTAAATACAGAGGTCAAGAAAACTCCATATTTGGGTCTTGCCCTCAAAGTCAGCCTGAACCCAGGGAACAAGAGGACTTCTCCAAGGAGCTTTGCAGCTCTGGGTCACACAACCTCCTGAGCAAGGAGATTGATGAGACTGCTAGAGAAAAAGCCACTCAGTGCATCTGCTGCAGAGGAGGATCATAGAAAAAGGGAGACATCCCTGGTGCTTTCAAGGAAAACCACGTCATTGAGAAGACCCTGCCTAACCAAATGGCACTAATAGAGCTAAGAAGCTGCTCTTAAGTTCTCTATGAGTGACCCCTGTGACAGACAACCATGCCCAGCCATGAGAATGGGAGCCCTGCTTACAGTTTTCCTAACAACCGAATTTTCTTTCCAATAGAATGGCAGCCAAAGAGGGGAGCCCCCTGTCTTTACTTCGATGTCAATTAATCAACCTGTATTGCAGAAATATCAGGATCTCACAAAAATTGGAGCCTGGCTGCAGATGTGCCTCCAGGTTTGGAGCCTGGCTGCAGATGTGCCTCCAGGATTGGAGCCTGGTTGCAGATGTGCCTCCAGAGAAACTATCAAGTCTCCAGTTCTTCCTGTCACAATGATACCAGATCTACGTCCACACCCAGCAGGAAGTAATTACAGAAGACTGACCTTCATCCATGTACCCAAAAAAAAATTTTTTTTATAAAAAAGGAAATGGGGGAATGTTAGGTATAAAGCCACCTTTCTCTCCCGTTACAGAAATCCAGCCTCCCAAACCACCTGTCAATCTGCGTTATGCCTGCCTCTCCCATTACAGGAACCCAGTATCCCAACCCACCTGTCAATCTGCCGTTACGCCCACCTCTGCTGTTACAGGAATTTCCGGTTTACATTGCCGTAACCTTCCTGCCTCCAACATTACGTTCTAATATGTCATTGGTCCATCAGTCAGTCTGTAATAATTCTCCTCCGCGATTGTTTTCTCCCAGTCTGCGAAATTCCAATATCTGAGAAGAAACCCTGCGCCATCTTCTTCTTTTTCTTTCCCCTTTCCCCGAGCGGGCACGATTTGTCTGCATAAAATAAAAAGTTCCTCGTGTGGGACCTGTATCTACGGAGCGTTTTTCTGGGAGTTATTGATGAACCAAAACTGCCCCTAACATCTGGCCTAACCTCTGGCCTAACAGTGACAGCCTGATTTGTTTAAAGGTTCATATCATAGAAGGTGAAAGCATTTCACTACACAAAAGAAAAGTTAAAAGCTCTCTCAGCTTTCTTTGATTGATTCCTGTTTTGGATATAATGTTAGACTGTGTTAACTAATGTTCATATGGTTCAGAAATCAATATATGTAAACTTCTTAAATTGACATTTAAGAAAGAATATAATGCACAATAGCAAAAATGGGACAATAATGACAGATTGGGGTCTCTGACCTCATGACTATAGCATGCCTGGTGCCTGGGAGTGTTTGTGTGTAGGAGCACAAGATGCCTAACTGCTGTGACAGTAGCCTCCCTGGGGAGGCTCTGTACAGGAGTCCTATCAGCTCTTACACTGATCTCAGGCACACAGCTATTGGGCAGAAAGAAATTGTTTTGTTAGATAACGAGTGTTTCATCAGTTCCCTGCCCACCTTACAGTAACTTTGGACAGTGAACTTCTTTGAGAGCTACATAGAGTTTCTAACATTGCACTTTGCAGTTGTGGAAAAAAGTTATGTAGGTGTTCTTGTCTCTGTAGCTTTCCTGAAAACAAAGAATAATGCATACATAGTTTTTAACCTAATAATAAGACATGTATAAAGATTGCTAACATAACTTTTTAGATCCACATTTCAATCAGAGAACAAAGCTCCATCTGATCTCAGCTTAATCTTCAAAATCTGTATCTATAAACCTTTCTTTTCTAATACTCCTTTGACTCTCACTGAACTTGAAAATTTGGTCATGCTGGTCATGGCAAAAGGGACAAAAATTAACTTTAAGATTAGAACATTTTACTTAAGATTTGTGAATAGCCCTGCCTTACCTGAGATAAGGCTCTGCCTCACCCTGCTGCATGTTAGAATGACTCCAAAGTAAGCCAGACTTTAACTCATTTAAAGTTGCGCTCAAAAGTTTGATGTTTGTTGTAAAGATTACTGTGATCTCAAACAAGATATATAATGTGGAACTCAGCCAAAATTCAAGATAACTATTATACAAGCTAAATATGTTTTTACTCTTTCTAATTTCATTTTGTAAAACTGTTGCCTGTTACTGTTTTGCAGCAGTAGCTGCTTCCAGAACATACAACCTAGGCAACTTGTGATAATAGGACATCACCTTCAAAACAGATAGTATGTGGTAGTACTTAAAAAAAAGGGTAAATGACTGTAATGTTATAAACATTGAAGCTAAAGCCCAGTATTCTTACTTTATAACTCGTGAGACTGACTTACTGGATGGTTAAGATCAAACTTAGAGATTGTGATTAAATACAGAGGCCAAGAAAAGCCAGTATTCCGGTCTTGCCCTCAGTCATCCTGAATTCAGGGAACAAGAGAACTTCTCTAAGGATCTTTGCAACTCTGGGTCACACAACCTCCTGATCAAGGAGAGTGATGAGGCCAGTGTAGGATAAAAAGCCAATCAGTGCACTGCTGCAGAGGAGGGTCATGGAAAAAGAAAAACATCCCTGATGCTTCCAAGGGAAGCCACCTCATCAAGGAAATCCTGCCTAATGAATGGCATTAGCTGAGCTAAGAAGCTGCTATTAAGTTCTCTATTAGTGACCCCTGTGAGAACTCAGCTGACTCTTTAACAGACAGGAACAAATCACATTGACCAGATTGATCTTAAACACCTAGCAAAACAGTTAAAACCAAAATACAGTCATTCTTGGACTTTAAAAAAAATAATAGTTAAAAGTAACTTAAGATGTACACTTGTGTTAGCCCACTAAAATTAAGAGTGGAAACTACAAAAGAAAGATTCTTAGGCAAAAGTGCCTGATAACTATCAAGGGAAACTGCCAGAGTTAGAAGATTTTAGTCATTTTAAGGCCTATAGTCACAGGTAGACTTAATCTATGCTTGCTAGTATGATTATCTAGCCCTAAGTAACAGAAATATAGAGATCTCTACTTAACACAGGCTATACCAATAAAGGGATATTGTATAAAAGTCAGATGACATTAAGTAGCTTAACTACATTTTCTGGGGACCTCAATGACATTAAGAGTTAAATATTGTGTTTACATTCCTGATAACCTGGACAATGTTAAAGTCCCCAAAAAAAGGCCTTGTCCCCTCCAGCCTTTGCTAGGTTTTGTTATGAGAACAACTTCTCAGTTCTTCCACCCCCTGGTGAGGAATTATTGACTTCTGTCATCTTTATGATATTCATTGGCATGTTCCAGATTCTGCAACATTTATATTGTATCAATTTCATTTCAGTACTCATGTCTTTTTGTTCTTCTCTCATAGAAGCACCTATCCCCAGATGCCTTTATAGTCTGCTCTTCCCCAGCCTGATTTCTACCTTAGACCCCTCAGTTGACCCGATTTCTAAAAATGGAACTCCAAACTGCTTGCCCCACACTGCCCACTTCCAGCTTGAAGAAGCCAGATCGGTCATCACCCATTTTCCCTACAGCCATGAAGGATTTTCTAGTATTAGAGGGATAAATGAAGTCAGAATTGGGCACAGGCAGTTAGTATAGAAATATGGGATCAGGTCAAATTGGGGAAATGAAGGCCATGAAGGCCATCTGCCTCTGGAAGTTGGAGACTGCCCCTGGGAGAATAAAATTTTAAGGATCTCCTAAGCTCATTAATTACCAAATTTACCTGCTGTTAAAGACTGTAAGCAAGGAGGTCTATGTGCAGCCCTGGGAGAAGAATGTTGGTTTTATGCTAATCATTCTGGAGTAGTGAGGGAATCCATGGGTAAGGTCAGAGTGGGTTTCCCCAAGAGAAAGCAAGAGAGGGAGGCCCAAGAAAATTGATTTGAAGCATGGTTCAATAGGTCCCCTTGGCTTGCTACCATAATCTCTACCCTAGTAGGCCCATTAGCTCTGCTTTTGCTTATTTCAACTTTTGGCCCCTGCATTTTAAATAAGTTAATTGCCTTTGTTAAAGATAGAATAAATATGTTACACCTAATGGTGATAAAGGCCCAATATCAACCCATTAAGCAGCAAGAATTAAAACAGTAGGGACCCAAGATTGGCTCTCTAAATGTTCTTGGAAAGGGGGGAATGGAAAGATAGAAAGAGCCCACACCTGTGTAAATATGAGGCTCTCCCCAAACTGTCCTCAACCCTTCATAAAAGTTGCAAAGAATTTTCATATCATCTCTTATCTGTAAAGAACCAGGTGGGTGACCCAAAAGCAAAGTTTGGTGGCACACAAAGCAAACTTAAAGATAATGACAACCCTCCTCTTGGAGGTCAGGGTGACGCAGAACTTAAAATAACTTGCTTTGTAAACAATTTTATATGTTAACGAATTAAAAAGAACACTGTAAAACTGCTTGCCTTTCATTTTAAAAACCCTGCTAAACATGGGCTCAGGGCCTCTTAGCGTCACCGGTTACTGAGTGTGTGGAGGACCAGGTTCGAGCTTGCTAATATATGACTGTGTTGCTTGCATTGATCGTGGTCTCTGGTGGTCTTTGTGGGGTCTGGAGCCGCTGGGCACAAAACACATATATCATGATAAATGCACTTGAATCATTTCTCCTATATAATATACTATCAAAGCTACATCATAACTTATTTAGTCCATTAATATAGGCATTTAATTTATTTTCAGTTCTTTTAGCTAACATAAAAAAAGTATGTTAAAGGGTATTCTTGCCCAAAGGCAAACTCCTAAAAAATAGAATTGTTGCATCTAAGAAAGTGTGTAATTACAATTTTAGCAAGTATTGTCTAATTTTTAATCAGCAGTGTTCCTAATTTATACTTTGATTGTTACATAGGAGAGTTGGTTTCCCCATGCCAAGTCCAGTTCCTGACATTATGGACCTTTTAATCATTATTGTGAGTTCTCACTGAAAATTTTATATTTCTAAATTTGGTTGTAAAACTCCTTTTAGTATTTTTTTCCTTTAATTTACTGTTTTATTATGACTGTTTTTCTAGCTTCTGTCTTATTTTTCCTTTTTCCTTCAAAATATTTACAGGTTTATGATAGAAACTTTTGAATGTTTTATAATTGAACTCTATCCTCTTGCCTGATAGAAATTTAAAATTGTATTTAGGTTTATCTATTTTTCCTTTCCCTTTTTTTGTATCAGTTTTCATAAAGCTGCCTTTGTTCCAGTCTTGTGATGTTCCTACATTTTGTTTACTTTTTTAGTATGTATCTATCACTATTATTTCTAATTGCTTTCCATGATTTTTTTTCTAAACTGTTAAAGTTAACAATGAATTTAAGTAGTATTTCAAAAGATTTTTGTCATTGTAATTTTAGATGATTGCATAGATCAAGCCAAACTAGAAGAGTCTGAGGAAAAGGCATCAGAATTTTACAAAACATTAATTTAACTTTGACCAATTTTGCAAGGCTTTGTGGGGAACCACTGCCACATAATTGACCCTCAGGGGCTTGCTTCTTATTCTCTGTCTTCTTTACCTCCTTCAGGTATGCACCCATACACTGTTCTCCATGTAGTACTTCTTCAACCACCTTGTTATTTAAAACTCTTCATTGTTTACTCCCAAGCTTTACCTTTCTCATCCTCCTTCCTTTACCTTTCTTCCATTATATTTGTTATCATTTGTTATGCTACTAAATTTAAGCACTTTTATATATACATATGTATTAGCTATTTCTCACTCCAGAATAAACTGGAGTTTTTTACCCTTCTATGCACTATTTACGCACCAAGAACAATTCCTGGTTTTTTGACAGAATTAAAAAAATATTTTTGAATGAAAGAATAGTTGAACAAAATGTTTAGAAACAAAATGTTTAGAATTAAAATCAGAAGATGAGTCTTTTTTTTTGTAACTAGGGATTGAATTTAGAGGCACTCAACTACTGAACCACACCACTAACCTGTTTTGTATTTTATTTAGAAACAGGGTCTCACTGAGTTTATTAGTGCCTTGATGTTGCTGAGGTTGGCTTTGATCCTCCTGCCTCAGCCTCCAAAGCCCCTGGTATTACAGGTGTGTGCAACTGCACCCAGAGTGTGGCAGTAAATATTCAGAAAAACAGTTCTGAATGAATTATAGTTGAAGGTGCGAACAGGTGACATTGCATGCAGAGGCTGCTGTGGAGCGTGCCACGGCACTGGGCCACCGGAGAGCATAGCACTGTGCGGGGTAGGCAGGAGCTGACTGAAAGGAAGTGAGCTGGAAGAGCCAGGAACAAGATGGTCTCAGTGGCCTAGGCTGCTGACTTTGCACTGTGAGTGGGAGCCAGCGGTGGCAGAGCACTGCACAGTGTATATTCTAATCTGAAAATACCTTCCATGAAATCCTCACTTTTAAAAAATAAGTAATGCTGTCTGTTTTCCTAAAACAATGAAATGGAGACTGTCATTTCCAGACCCCATGGTCTCAAATGTGCGTCAGCTTCATAATGCCTCCTGCTGTGGCACACATCCTTGAGATCTAGGCTATAGACTCAGAGCATCTGATGGTTCCATACCTGTGAATTTTCTTTTGCATACAGAACCAGTTGGAGGTATAGTGGGAAGGTACTATTTTATTTTTTTATTAAGCAGATGTTATGGAAGCAAGTTCACAATTACCCAATATTTACCTGCTTATGAAAATTGAGTCCTATATGTTTGTATGTGTAAATAAAACTATTGTGTATGAGGAGCTTGAAGATGAAACATGAAGACTCTGTGATGTCAGACCTTTTCTTCCCATTCTCAATTTAGTGACAAGAAGTTGTGATCCCATGGAAAATTCAAAAATTGAAGTTTTTATAGGAAAAAGTTTGCATGAATTGAGGCCTTGAAGTATCCTGAAGTGAATGAATTAGAAGAACAAAATATACAAATTCAGTGAGGAAAAAATTCAGTCACTTGTGGATGGATTATCATGGATTGACTGGCTGAAGCAAATGTATCCACAGCATGAGGGATGGGAATATAGCTCAGTTGGTAGAGTGCTTGCCTAGCATACACAAGAACCTGGGGTTCAATCTCCCCGTACCAAAAAAAAAAAAAAAAGAAAGAAAAAACAGGTGCATGAACACTCCACCCTTGAAAACTTGGAAGATAAGCTTTATGTAGGAAATTCTTTATAGTTGTTCATTTTGAAAATTGTCAGGTGGTATAATATGTTATTAAGAAATATTTTTTAATAAGTCTAATTTTTATCAGAATGTCATTCCATTCTTAGAAGTATCTTTTGCTTGATTAGTAAGTACTATTATAAAGAAAATTTTTAGGGTTGAGTATGCAGCTCAGTTGGAAAGAGCTTGTTTGGCATGTGTGAGGTCCTGGGATCAATCCCCAGCTTTGCAAATTTGAAAAAAGAGAGAATTAAGGAAAGTTTTATATTTAAGATGGGAGTGTATTTAAAATTATGCATAACTCTCTAAGGTTTCATCATTTGCACACATATTATTTCTTGATGTAGTAGAATAGTAGTTTAGAACAGAGTGGTGAAACTGTACTGTTCAATTGGGTTTTATATTTTTAAAGAGATTAGAATAAAACAAATGATTTTAAAGAAATTTTGAGATTTTTAAAATTTTTATTTTTTTTATACTAAGAATTTAACCCAGAGCACTTAAACACTGAGCCACATACCTGACCTTTTTTTATCTTTTTAAATTTTGAGACAGTGTCTCATGAAAATTGCTTAGGGCCTCACTAAGTTGTTGAGTCTGGCTTTGAACTTGTGATTCTCCTGCCTCAACCTCCTGAGCTGCTAGGATTACAGGTGTGCATCAATATACCCAGGAAAGAGATGTTTTTAAAATAAGAAAAGAGTTCCTTTCTTTCATATTCTGTGACTATGTGAATTGAGTGGTGATATGGAATTTTTTTTTCACATTTTATATGGAATTTTTAAATGTTTTAATTAGTTATACATGAAAGTGCATTTTGACACATACATAAATGACATATAATTTCTCATTCTGATTGTACATGATGTAGAGTTACACTAGTTGTGTAATCATATATGCACATAGGATAATAATGTCTGATTTATTATACTATTATTTCTACCTCCCATACCTCCTCCCATTCCTTACCTCTCCTTTGTCTAATCCAAAGTACCTCTGTTCTTTCCTGTCCCACACCCACATGGTGAATTAGCATCCATATATTAGAGAAAACATTCAGCCTTTGGTTCTTTGGAATTGGCTTATTTTGCTTAGCATAATATTCTCCATTTCCATCCATTTATCAGCAAATGCCATAATTGCATTCTTCTTCATGGCTGAGTACTAATCCATTGTGTAGATATACCACATTTTCTTTATCCATTCATTTGTTAAAGGGTATCCAGGTTGGTTGCATAGTTTAGCTCTTGTGAATTGAGCTATTATAGACATTAATGTGGCTCTGTCACTGTAGTATGGTGAATAATCACATTTTATATGAGGTGCATCATATTTGCAGACAGGGCCAATAAAGTGGTTTATAAATAATTTCTTAACTGAGTAGTTGTGACATATGGAAACAGTTAATAGATTATGCACTTAAAACAAATCAAGTTTAGATTTCTGACATCATAGTTTAGTGGTCAAAGCTTAGGGGTACCAAGTGGCAAACCAGTGTGTTAAAGATGTCATTTTGTATTTGAAAAACAATATATTTCTTTTCTCTTTTTTCTTTTCTTTCTTCTTTTTTTCTTTTTCTCTTTTTTTTTTTTTAATGGTGCTGGGGATTGAACCAAAGGCCTTGTGCTTGTGAGACGAGCACACAATTTTACACACAATTGTTTGAAAAGTCCTAAGCCACCTCACCAAGCCTAAAATAAGATGAGAAGCATAATTTATAACTGAGAAATATGGTTTTGGGGAATGCTTGGCAATAAAGAAATAATTTCAAAGGGAATGCCATGCATCTTACACCTCCTAAAGTTTTCTGAGGAATATTTGAGGAATAGTAATTTGGAAAGATTGGAGATGAAGAAAATGGACAACTAAGTATTCTCTAGAAATGTATCACTTGGTTCTTATCTGTGACTAAAGAGCTGAAGACATAAATAAACCATGAGATGCATGTAGAGTACCTTGTTCCACCATTAGAAAGTATCCACTGATAAGCAGGTACAGTGTGTTCTTTGTTGCACTGCTGATGGAATGAAAATTATTTAATTCTCATAGAATTAGAGTCCTAAGAGACTAAAACAAGTGAGTTTATTTAACCTGAAGCCCCAGTAGACTTTCAAATGCCAGAGGCCACAAAACACTTCATTTATATGCTTAGTTATATAGCATATTTATGATATATACTAATAAAAAATTTTTAGCTCATGAATACAGATACATTTCCTGGACACTGACTAGATGCTGGCAAATGGGTAGATTTGGTCATGTGTGTCTTGGACATATGTGTGAATAAACAGATTTTTCCTCTTTTTTCCCCTCCTTTTCCTTCTTCCCTGGCAACAAGTAATAATATTATTGTAGTGGATTTGAATGGAGTCACTTGTCTAGAGGTGGATTGGGGAACGTTTCTTCTCTTTCATAAAAATTCACCTTGCTATTTTAATTCAGATAGCAATTTTCCATGGTGTGCTATCAAGCATGAGCAAATTTTTAAATTGTTGCCTTCCATTGTTACTGCACAACTTTTTGTCAGGATTTCTCTTCCCCATTTAACTAGGGCATCTCTTGTGACCTGTGATTGCTTGAAGTACACTACTGTCTGACAGGCAGTTGTTCTTTGCCTGGTGTACCTCATCTCATGGTTTATCACTCAGGATTTCCACTTAAAATTAGTGTGCATTATTACACACTTGAAAGAATAAATGTGACTCATTCTTCTGAATGTACTCCTTCCTTTCACTTTCCCCCCATATTATTTGACTTGGAACAATTAATGCCTACTTGGAGCATAGGATGAGGGTGCAGTACTCTAGGGCACTCACAAGTAGTTGCAGAGGACATCTACTTGTGTTATATGTCATATAGGAACTAGGTGTTAAATAGTACAGCAAATCCTTTTGTAACAGAAAAAACTTTCAGTATACAATAACAATTTGTATTTTACAAATTCAAGTTTATAAAATACATGTTAGGTTTGAGGTGATTGAATGTCACTCTGTTTCAGTAAGCTGGGTGATTTTGTCCCCTCTGACTCTTAAAGAATGGCTATTTCAAATTTAGACATAACTTAGTTTTGAGTTCTTAATTTGAATTTTGTGAATAAAATTTAGATCTCAGTGAAATTCAGTCACTGAGCTACATCCCCAGTCCTTGTTTTTATTTATTTTTTTATTTTTTGGTAAAGGGGAAAGGGAGTGGGTATCACAATGAAAAGGTCAAAGATGACAAATCAAGACTGGACAGGCAGAACCTTAGATGATGGTAAAATGTGACAAATTCTAGGTCAACCCAACCATGAGGAGACTGTTATCAGAATCTTATGGCCAATCTTTATTACCTATACCATTCCCAGTCATTAGCAGGGTGTTATCCAGGAAGAGCTGGGACTGTTCTTTAATGCTAAAGGTAACAGAGATTTTGGAGACTGTCAGCTAAATACACTCCTTGCCATGGAACAGAAAGTCTTTTCCTGAAGGAGATATGATTAGAACATCTTCATGCATTGTGTATGTATTATTCTTTTGAAAGCTATTGTTCAGTACTTTTCTTTCTTCCTTTTTTAAAAAAATTGCATTTCAATAACTACATTGAAAAGCATATCCCTTAGTATTAAGACATAATGGTAGCTGGTTATGTTACCTCTCTCAACTCAAAATTAACACTGATGCATTCACAATATTGAAGTATTTCAGTCTTTTGGGAAAATTGAAAAGTTTTCCATGTAATCCATGTTGATAGTTTACAAAACTTAAGAATCAGATACTTGGTGGTTTTTTGGTCTATTTTTTCAGTGTGTCTTTATCACATAATATGATGTCATAATTGGTTACAGCTATTCTGATTAGGCTCAGGCTACCCATGGCACTGAGCAAGTGGTTACAATACTTTGACACTGCCTGTCTCCTTACCTTCACTGACAGATGTGCAGAATCCTGAACACTGTTGATAGTTGCATTTGAGTATTATTTACTTTTGTGAAAGTCTTCTATATTTTATTTTATGGGTCTAAAAATCTCTCCTGAAAAGGTTTCTAATTCTCTGACTGACAGCAAGAAAGGTTACAGATTTTATGTCAGCCTTTCTGATTTGTACACTGGTGGAAGAGAGGTGAATGTTAGGGGTCTGGGCTTCACTACTGCCTATTGAAATGTATGTGGCTTTTCTTTTGGTGATTTAAGGGAACAATATATTATTTATCATGAGATATTTCAAGCACCTTAGAATAATATTTTAAGGCAGATTCAGCATTAGATTATTCCTTTCTTTCTTTCTTTCTTTCTTTCTTTCTTTCTTTCTTTCTTTCTTTCTTTCT
Organism: Sciurus carolinensis; assembly: GCF_902686445.1. Lineage (NCBI taxonomy): Eukaryota > Metazoa > Chordata > Mammalia > Rodentia > Sciuridae > Sciurus > Sciurus carolinensis. Next base: position 494,261 of record NW_025920164.1, on the reverse strand, counting down.
TTCTTTCTTTCTTTCTTTCTGTTTCTATTTGTTAAGGCCTTGCTATGTAGCTCAGGCTGGTCTTGAACTGCTAGACTCATCCTCTTGCCTCAGTCTCCTAGTAGCTGGGACTACAGGCCCATGTCATCTCTCCAACTCCCACCCAACTATTTTTGAATCTTGCTTTAATAGTGTAGTATAATGCATTTGTTAATGAAAGTATATATGAGATCTGAAAAAAACATGAAACTCCCTCATTAAACAATAATATGAGAACAGTCTTGATAGTATATTATTATAGCAGTTAAACATTTACTTCATTTATATTACTTTATTTGTTACCTAAAACAATTTTATGAAAGAATCAAGGCAAGCATTAGATGCATTTTGTATAAGGAAGTTATGTTCATATAAAGTTCAGTTAAAAAGAGCAGTCAATCTGAATGGAATAGAGATCTGAGTCAAAAGTCATTGTTCTTTCTCCTGTGGCAACTGCTTCTCTGATTAAAAGAAATCTCATTATGTTTTATGTAAAGTAGTTCTCTTTGATTTAAAATAATTTTCCTCTTATCTCCTGCTACCTTAATGTTGCCCCACAGCAGTTCACCTCATCCCTCAATTTGTATAAAAGCCTTCAAAAGTTTGTAATTTTCTTTATTAAGACCATCTTTCAGCATTTTGTGTCTCTACTCAGTTCTGTAAGTATTTGAGCTGTAAATACTAACACTGTACTGTTGACTGTACACAAGAAGTGAGGGACTCTGTGGGGTTCATCATGCAAGTGTGCAACCCTGGCTTTAAAACTACAGTTTTTTCCTCTATAAAATGGGGGACATAATACCCATCTCATGGGGTCACTGTGAGAACTATATAATGAATATTGCTGAAGAAATTTTAAATTAAGTTTTGAGAATTCAGATCTAATTTTCACTTGATATATTTTATCATCTCTGAAGTTTACACAATGTAAAAGTAACTTCACAGTTCTTGACCTTTGAGTATTTAGATAATTTTTTATTAATTTAGGTTAAATTTATAGTGATTCATAAACCAAAATTGTACATATTTGTAGTGAACCATGTGTGTTTTGATATGTTTCAATTGTATAATGCTTAAATCACAATAAATGTCTATCTGTTCTAATATTTGTGATTTATTTCTAAAGAAAGCATTCAAAATCCTTTCTTCCAATGTTTTTGAAATGTCTTCCATTTTTATCTATGGTCACCCTATCATGCTGGAGAACTTACTGCTCCTAACTATAACTTTGTACACACTGTTTATCCTCTCCCCATTCTGCTCTCTGACCCTCCTCCTCTTCCTTAACTTCTGGTAATAAATATTCTACTTTAAAAAAAATCTGTGAAGTAAACTATTTTAGGTAAGCTTTTTTTTTCTTTTTTTTTTTTTTTTTGCGGTGCTGGGGATTGAACCCAGGGCCTTGTGGTTGCAAGGCGAGCACTCTATCATCTGAGCTATCTCCCCAGCCCTTAGGTAAGCTTTTTTAAAGAGTGAGATCATTTATTACTTGTCTTTCTGGGTCTAACTTCTTTCATTTAACATAATTTCCAGTGCCATCCATGTTGTAACAAATGGCAGGATTTTATTCTGTTTCTGTACCTGAGTTGTGTTTCATTTTGTATACTTATGAATCGATAAAAGAATGTTCAGGTTGTTTCCTTTTCTTATTTACTGTGAATAGTGCTACAATAAACATGGGAATGCAAATATCTCTCCCATATACTGATTTTATTTCCTTTGAATATTTACCCAGTGGGAAATGCTGAATCCCATGGCAGTTTTATTTAAATTTTACAAAGGACCTCCATACTGTTTTCTATAATGGCATACATTACTACCAACACTGCACATAGATTCACTTTTCTTCACTTTCTTGCCAGCATTTATTTTTTTTTGATAGTAGCCATTGTATTAAAATGAATTATACATGCTTAATTTTGCTTTTGACTTGTAATGATCAGTGACATGGAGCATTTTTTTGGCCATTTGTATGTCTTCTTTGGTGAAATGCCTATTATGCCCAATATAAAATCAAGTATGCAGTTTTTTCTTTTTTCTCTTTTGCTATTGAGATTTGAATTTTCTTATATTCTAGTTATTAACCTCTTTGCAAATGTGTCATTTGTACATATTTTCTCCCATACTTTGTGTTGTTTCTTCACTTTGGTGATTGTTTTCTTAATTGTGGAGAAGATATTTTTCTTTGATTTAATCCCATTTGTCTATTTTTGATTCTGTTTCCTGTACTTTTGAATTCTTCTTCAAGACTCCTTGCCTATTCCAGTGTCCTGAAGTGTTTCCCCTATGTTTTATTCTAGTAATTTTATAGTTAAACATTTAAAGTTGATTTTTTTAAATTGACAGGTAATAGGGACCTAATTTAATTTTTTCTCTGTGTGAAAAACCAATTATTAAATGCCATTTAATGAAGAAACTCATTTTCCCTAGACCTTTCTTCTCATCTTAGTAAAAAAATAAGTTGGCTGTGGATACATGGGTTTATTTGTAGGATATCTATTTTGTTTCACTGGACAGTACTTTTTTATGCTAATAGCCAGTGTAACAACATTTTTTAAAAAAAATTTTGATTATTGATGGACTTTTATTTTTATTTTTTATATGTGGTCCTGAGAATCAAACCCAGTGCTTCTCACATGCTAGGCGAGTGCTGTACCACTGAGCCACAAACCCAAACCATAACAACTTTTTTGACCTATGCTTAGCTATAACCCTGCTTCCAAGTAAGCTTTCTAAACCACAAAACTACTGTGCTAACTGACCTTTTTAAAGAATCACTTATGAAGCTTAATGTAACCCTTGTCCATTCCATTAACTTTAGAAGGTAATAGTAGATTATCCTGTTACTTTCATTTTTAGATATTATTAAGTGCTTTATTAAGTTTCTTAAGATAGAGATTTGTTAAATCATGAATAAATAAAAAGATGTATTAGGCACCTCTTCTCTTTTCTTATTCCATGATTGTTTTTTTCTTTCAGCACATGTAATTTTTGTACTTTTATGAGATTTAAATCTGTAATTTTTTGCTTCACTTTTCTTGGTGTGCTTTATTTCTAAAACATTGAGCTGATGGCTTCAGAGTGATTTTGAAAAGCTTATTAAGTTCTTTATAAAACCTTATTGGTAGTTTTTAATAATTTGTTATTATTATGACAGTTATTTATAGTTTCAAAGATTAGTGAGCATGGTATGGATGGTTTAATATAATTATGGAACTGGGATGCATTAAGGTATTAGGAACCTTCAGTTAATAGGCAAATAGAAGTGCCAAGTAAAGCTTATAAGTTTATAGGGTTTACAGGAAGGGAGATGACATTTTTTTGTTGTTGTTTCATAGAGTGTTGGTAGAAGCTTCAGAGCAGCGATAATTTTGGGGGAATTGATTGCTTTTTTTTAACTTCTAGCTGTATGGTGCAAGCTAAGAGAAATTAGTTGGATGAACTATATAAAATTGTTGAAATTTTACCCTTTTTGACATATCAAAAACTTTATATGATTCTACTGAATGTTTATTTCCTAAACAAATAAAGGAAACTCATCAAGAAATGTCTTTAGTTAGTAGTTGAGAATGAATGTTAGTACTTCTATTTCCCTACTAGCTTGTCAAATATTTGAAAAGGAGAACAAAACTCTTCAATTGAAATCTATTTATCTCAGAATATTACTTATAGCTCCCAAATCTTTCCATAGAAGATGGCCTTGGAATTTTACATGCTATGCATGTGTATGTTATCCTTTTCTGAATAGATGAGGAATTTGCCTGCAGAGAACCATTGAAGCCCAGAAATCTTGTGGTTCATGATCCCAAAGTTTGTTAATTTGACATATCATTGACATTAGTACTCTAGGTTGACTTCTTGTCCACTTTTTTAGTTTTCCATCAGTTTTGGCATACTGTATCTGGCAGAGAAACAGGGAATTGTGCTCACAAAAGGGGCTTTGTGTTAGCTTTATATTGTTTTTATAACAAATTATCATAGATTTGGTAGCCTTAAAAAGTCCATATATTTATCTTACCATTTTGTAGCTGTAAAGTCCAACATGGTTTTCATGGGATCATAGTTAGGGCATCAGAATAGTTGTGTTCCTGTCTTGAGGCTGTAGAGGAGAGCCTGCTTCCTTGTCTTTTCCATTTTTAGAGGATACCATGTTCCTCAACTGTGGTCCCCATTTTCCATCTTTTAAGAAGCCAGTAATGGTGATGTGGGGAAAGTCATCATATTAAGTTTCCCTTACCCAGTTTCAGTGATGACAACTTTGTCCCTTTGACCTAGCTCTGAAAACATATTTTTAGTACCCAAGTGATTTAATTGACCTACCTGGATAATGCAGGTTGCCCATCCTATCACAGAATGCTTAACATTAGTTCTACTTGCAAAGTTCCTTTTCCAAGTAAGATAAAATATTCATTAGTTCCTGGAATTTGGATGAGGGTGTGTTTAGCAGAATTAGAGGCTAAGACAAGTTACGCTACAAAATTGCAATGCTTCACAGGTACTTAGTCCTGTTATTTTCACTCATTAACATTGTATCATTTTCTTTTCATCATGGATTCCTTTTGCAGAAATGCCACTTTAGAATCCTGAGGCACTGTAACTCAAATTTTTAAACCATTTTTTCTGTTCACTAAATGTATACAGGTATAAAAATTTTTAATCTCATTAACATGTTTTTGTTGTCAGATCAAATTTATTTTTCTGGATTTGTAGGGAAAATCCTTGGGTTATGTCCTTATAAGCGCTAGGAAGAGTCCCCTCACTTTTTATTTATATATTTATTTAATGTGCAACAGGTATCATAGTTGGCTGTATATTTTCCAGTTTATAATATATGCTACTGTTTTTATTACAGGGGGGATTATTCTGTGTTGTGGTTGTGTATTTTACATTCTTCTTTTTAACTTAGATATATCCTCTTTAAAAACTAGTGTAAAGAGACATTGGCATTTATAACAATTTTTTATCTCTATAACATGGTACTTTTTATTTTAAGGATGAATGAGAAGCCAGTGCTAATTTGAAAAATGTAACATTTTATATGTTATTGATTTTGGGGTAATAACAGTTTCTACATTGCCTGTTAATGAGCTAAATTTTAGTAGTTTAAAGTTTAATAATATTTAAAAATATGTAGTTACTCTTGTCATATAATGTTTCACAACATACTTTTATCTGAATAATGTTTATTTTATGATGGGGACATTGGGAACAGGGGAACTCTTTTCCTCATCCAAATGTTACCCAGACTTAATAAACATCTACGAATGGATAAGAATACATAATTTCATTACCAAATAAAAAATATGTTATTATATTTGTATAGCTCAATGGATAATTTAAAATACAATATATAAGTTTATTTTAATTGCAAAAAATTGTTATCACTGAGGGAAAATCACAGTATGAAATCACACACAGTTATACAACCATATTTCACACAAAATAAGTAATTTATTTTAATTTAATTGTTGGCTCTTGGTCATTTGCCAGTCTATTCTATGATCATATTGCCTTAGACTTATTCTTCCTTAAACAGGCTTCTTTTTTCTTTAATATTTTTTTCTTTTTCAATTAGAGAACTAATTATTTTTCATAATTTTACTGGTCACAGTGGATGGTTCGGCTCTCTGCTCCTATAACATGAGATTCAACACAGGAGAAATGAAATAGTCAATGTATTTTGTGCTAGAATTGAACTCAAGGACAGTTGGTCATGAGCCACATCCCCAGCCCTATTTTGTATTTTATTTAGAGACAGGGTCTCACTGAGTTGCTTAGCACCTCGCTTTTGCTCAGGCTAGATTTGAACTCTCAATTCTCCTGGTTTGTGTTTGCTTTCAAATGAGGGGCATTAATCTTTAGAGCTTTCTATTTCAAAAATATTCTATTGTAAATTTCTGCTTTTTCTGAATAATCTTTTTTACTTCCCCAAGTTTTAAAAATTTATCTTGAATCTAATGTATCTGTACAAAATAAATAAATAACTTTTATAACTGAACAATTATTCATATTTTGTATTCATACTTTAATATTTTCAGTACCAATACCATTAATACTGCAATTTGTTGTCACTTCAGCCTTGAAACAAAATTTGTATAATAGGATTTACCATATGTTTATGTGTATGTATGTATGTATACATACATACAGGTTTATGAATATATAAAGCATGTTTGTATGTATGAAAGAGAATGGTATATATGCCAGGTTGTCCTAAGTTGAGTAGGCACTGATTATTTGTTTTTATTTTTTTCACATCTTTTTTACTCAGTAAGATAATTGGGTGCAGAAAAGGCAGATAACCACTTGACCTGATCATCCTCTGGCACTTACGAATCTCTCAATTATCATTCTAAATAAACTTGTTTATAAATATATAAATATATATATATATATATATATATATATATATATATATATTTTTTTTTTTTTGGTACCAGGTGTTAACCCAAAGACACTTAACCACAAGCCACATCTCCAGCCCTTTTTTATTTTTTACTTTTTTGGGACATAATTTTACTAAGTTACTTAGGGCCAAGCTAAGTTTCTGAGGCTGTCCTCAAACTTGTGACCCTCCTGCCTCAGCCTCCTGAGCTGCTGGACTTATAGGTGTGTACTACTGTGCCTGGCTTGTGAATGTGTTCTTGATGCAATCCCAATACACTACAATATCTCATTATTCTTGGTTGTAATCAGAATTTATTTTTGGTGGGGGTACTGAGGATTGTACTCAGGGGCTTTTGACCACTGAGACACATCTCCAGGTTCTCACTGACTTGCTTAGCACCTTGCTTTTGCTGAGGCTGGCTTTGAACTAAAGATCCTCCTGTCTCAGTCTCCCAAGTTGCTGAGATTACAAGTGTGTGCCACCTTGTCTGGCTGTAATAGGGTTTTAAGAAGGCCAGAGCATCTGTTGGAAGCAAATGATTGGACAGAAAGGAGCTGACTCAATGATAAAGGAGAAATTAGTGTCTGCCAAGCCTTAAGACTTGCCTAGTCTTTGCAATGTATCATTTATGCATTTGCCCATTTCAGTGGGAACAGGTTGGGTCTCAAATAAGTTAAAAATCTGACTTTCAAAGTTACATCATTAGAAAGGATTTGAAAGTTGAGAATTTACATCTATTTGATTTTACAAGTTATGTTAATTTCCTTCTGCTCTCTAGGGCACTGGAGCAAAAGAGGAAGGGAGAGGAATGAGAGTAAATTGGAGGGAGTACCCTCGTGGCCATTATATATTGTCAGGGAAATGACGCTGGTATCAGGTGTCCTGATTACATGTGCAGAGAAGTTACATCTCCTATTTTGTATTATTTTGGACCTTTACATTTTTGAAAACCGTGATAGCTGTTTCATTTATTACTTACTTTCTTCAAACCTTTCTAAAAAAGTCATTTCCAAATTCTTTGCCATTCTTATAATATTCCTGTCATGCAAAGCTGCTCTCCCTGCCATTTCTGGTGCAGCCATTTTCCCAGCCTCCCAATCACTTGTCAATCTATGAACATCCTAGCTAGCTACTTGTTCTTCAGCTTGCAAGTATCCTTCTCCATTATTGTTCCCCTGTTAGTCTGGCAGAATTCAACTGTTTCATGGTAGCTACCCTGCCATTTTTTCTCACCCCCTGACTTGATTTCTTTCTCCTCCTCACTTTCCACTCTCTCTAGCCTGTGCCATTTCTCTTTCCTTTCTCTTTTCCTTTCATTTTCTCTCTTACCCTGCAGGAAGACACTCTGTTTGCTTAATAAACTCCCTTATGTGATTTTCTGTGTCCGGCATGGTTTTCGTGGTATTCTTTACAATTCCTTCTCATTTTAAGACTGTAAGAACCCAGGAAACCATGCCAGACATGGGAATTGACATAAGAGGGTTTATTAAGCAAACAGAGTGTCTCCCTGCAGGGTACAAGAGAGAATGAGAGGAAGAGAAAGGGCACATGCAAGAGAGAGTGTGAAAACCGAGGAGGAGAGAGAAAGAAAGTGAGTAGGAGAGAGAAAGCATGAGAAAAGATGGCAGGGAAGCTATCCTTAAGCAGTTGAATTCTGCCAGGCTAACAGGGGACCAATAATGGAGAAGGACACTTGCAAGCTGACTGATGAACCAATAGCTAGCTAGGATGTTTACAGACTGACAAGTAGTTGGGAGGCCGGGAAATAGCTGCAGTCAAAAGGATGGGCGGGTGGGAGCGACAAGAAGTTGGGACATGAGAAAATGAAAGCAGCATAAGGGGCAGGGGAGCAGCTTTATGTTGCAAAGACAGTAATCAAAGTGATCTTCAGATGTATCAGGACTATAAGTTTCATGTTTATAATACTCCATGTATGCATACATACTAAATGCTTAAAAAGGACTTCAGTCCAGCATTTTTATCCATCTCCAGTCAAGTCCAACTTTCATTTCTAGCTGTGTTTTTCTTGCTCTACACCACCAGTTACATTGATCTATGTAGGTCATTCCTTTCAGGGATCCTACCTTGTTTTCATCATGTAGTCTTGATTGTTTTAACTTTCAGTTCCTACCCATTGTTTATCTTCTAGGAAAATTCTTACTGGAAGTGACTGACTTGACAACATGACCTTCATTGGGTTAGGCATTGGAGAGACTACTTTGCATCCAGCCCTGGTCTGCTCTTTCTAAGTTAATTATCTTTTCTCCCTTTACAAGGTTCAGGTTGTAATACAAAGCTGCTCCCCCGCCCTTTAGCTTGCATCACAACCTAGCTTGTCAGTCTGAAAGCTGCTCTCCCCGCCCCTTTCCACTGCAGCCATTTCCCTGCCTCCCAACTACTTGTCAGTCTGTGAATATCCTAGCTAGCTATTGATTCATCAGTCAGCTTGCACGTATCCTTCTCCGTTATTGGTCCCTGTTAGCCCTGTGGAATTCAACTGCTTAAGGATAGCTTCCCTGCCATCTTTTCTCAGCTTTCTCTCTCCTATTCACTTTCTTTCTCTCTCCTCCTCACTTTTCACACTCTCTCTTGTGTGAGCCATTTCTCTTTTACTCTCATTTTCTCTCTTACCCTGCAGGGAGACACTGTTTGCTTAATAAATCCTCTTATGTCAATTTCCGTGTCTGGCGTGGTTTTCGTGGGTTTCTTACAAAGGTGAGTGCCTAGAAAATGCTAAAATTTTTCTCTCTCCTGCTCCTTTGCTCTCTAACCCTATTTCATACCACCTTTACTCCAGTTCCTGTGCCTAGTCTCTGTAACATACCTCATGATGCCAAATAGACTTCTGTCTTGATCTTCTTTTTAACTGTAATATTCATGTTCCAAATATCTGCTCCACAAGTGACTTACCTCCAATTCTTGACTCAGATGTTGCCTTCTTGGTGAGGCTCCTTTGAATAACTTCCAATTTAGTACTGGCACATTGTTTCATGCATTTTTCCCTTGTTCTAATTCCTAATCCCCTCCTTCCCCACCCATATCACTTAACACTTTCTAACATATTGTTCACTACTCATTCCTTAATGCATGCTTGTCTTTTTCTCTCTCTATCCCTCTTGGAATTTAAATTGTTTTAGAAAAAAAATTTCATTTATCAATATATCCCAAGTATCAAGAATGTTTGACAAACACAGTGGCACCAAATTAATATTGGTTGATTAAATGAATGTTTTTTTTCTTTTTTTTAGAATAGAAAAGTAGTAATTTCAGCTTCCTCCAGTAAATTGTCTTTTTTTAAATTTTAAACCAAAAGGAATTTTGGAAGGAGAGCCAAAATATTTAAATGATCTAGATTTCAATGAACACTATCACTGATGATTTTTGGTCTGGGTGAATAATAGCCTGTTTTGTAAATTAGGTTAAAAGTTTTAGAATATAATGAAGGTATTGAGTTTAGGATAGGTTAGGGACCTAGTTGCTGAAGTGATTCATGTTTTTCCTGATTTAGTTGCAGGCATCTATGTAAGGACGAGGAAGAGTTTTCAGTGACTTTTTTTTTGGAGAATGTGTTTCTGGATTTAGAGTCCAGGGGTACTTCACCACTGAACTGAATCCCCAGCCCTTTTTATCTTTTATTTTGATACAGGGTCTCAATAAGCTGCTGAGGCTAGCATCAAACTTGTGATTCCCATGCCTCAGTCTTCTGAGGCTTGTTTGTTTCCTGAAAGTTGCTCCTTCTTTGGGTATTCAGTTTTTAAAATTGAGGTGAAATTTGTATCAAACATTAACCATTTTAATGTGAAAAATTCTGTACATTCACCGTGTTGTGCAATCATGAACTCTAACTGCACAACATTTTCCTTAGTCCAAAATTAAACCCTGTATACTTTGAGCGGTTCCCTACTGTACCTACTCCCAGCCCTGGCAATCTCCACTCTGTTTTGTTTCTGTGATTTTGCCTCTTCTGAATATTTTGTATAAATGGAAACAAATGTGTATTTTTATGTCTGGTTTCTTTTATTTAGTTTAATATTTTTGAGAACATATTGTAGTATGGTCAGGACTGTTCCTTTCAATGTCCAAATAATATTACATGGGACTGGGAATATACCTCAGTTGGTAGAGAGCTTGCTTCCTAAGCACAAGGTCCTAGGTTCAATCCCCAGCACCCCCCTAAAAATTGCATTGTTTGTATATACTGTGATCTGTTTATCCAGTCATGCATTCATAGATACTTAGCCTTGTAAGCTCAGACAGGCTCGGCGGGCTCAATGGCGGGACCAAATGTAAACTCAATGGGTCTCGGTGGGCACAGTCAGCAGCCAAATAAAATGGGACAGAAAAGTGGCTGAAGCAAGTTTTATTGGAATTTGGCTCTCAGGCGAAATTCCCAGAACCCCTGGGTATAGGGACCCAGAGAAAATTGTGCATGGCCCTGGCTGCCCAGGGTTTTTATAGACTAGGATGGGAAGGAGTCCTGTTGAGTGACAGGTGGGTGTGAAGGGTCAATGGAACTTTCCATCCACCTTGCTGCAAACTCTTCTTGTCACCTTTGGTGGGCTGGTCTTTGTTCTAGCTGTTCAGCTGAGCCCCCTATAGTCACCTAATTTCCGACTTAACATCCCAACCTTTTTTGTGATATAGGGTGCCGGAGTCTGTCTGGCTACTTCCTGCATGTTCGGGGGCATCCTGGGGAGAAAAAGGTTCAGGTTCTAGGTCGGTGGGGAGACGACTATAAGAGTGTTGGAGTATCTGGTTGTAGGTCACCCTGGCAACCTTACTTATGCGGTTCTGGGCAAACCTGAGAATACAGGGAGCAATCCTTAGCAGAAATTCTATCACAAATAGGGGAGTAAGGGTAGGGGTCAGCCAGGTGACAAGAGTGGAATTCAGTCATTCTGGCCAGGGGTCATTTAATTCTTCTTGCTTCAGCCTTTTATTTAAATGTCTGAGAGTTTTGACGTTGCTGTCATTGGACCGGTTTCATTGATGCACCAACAACATTCTTTTAGGAAGAGGTGTTTCCCCCTTTGTCTGCTGTGAGATCTAGTGCTCGACAGTTCTGCAAGGAAACTTGAGCAATAAATGTTATTCATCTTTGCAGGGATGTCAGAGGGGCAGCAGATGCCTCTACTGCCTTCTGGAGTTGCTGTTCTAGCTTTCGGTTGGCAGTGACTGCATAATTAAGTCTTCTTGTTCTTATAACCTGTGTTTAGTAGAGATCTCTATATTCCTGTCACTTAGGGCTAGATAATCATACTAGCAAGCATAGATTAAGCCTACCTATGTAGTTTAGCAGGATCTGTAGGCCTTAAACTGAGTAAAAACTCCTGATTCTGGCAGTTTCTCTTGATAGTTAGCAGGTACATCTACCTAAGAATTTCTCTCTTGTAGCTTCCAGTCTTTATTTACTTTAGGGAGGTTAACACAAGTGTACATCTTAGGTTGCATTTAACTATTGTTTTTCTTAAATGCCAAAGAATGGCTATATTTAGGTTTTAACTGTTTTCTTGGGTGTCTAAGATTAAGCTGGTCAAATTGACCTGTTACTGACTTTTCTTGGCCTCTGTATTTAATCTCAATTTCTAAATTTGATCTTAACCATCCAGCAAGTTAGCCTCACCAGTCATAAATAAGAGTGCTGGGCTTTAAATTCAATGTCTATGACTTTGCATTTATTTATCCTTTTATATCTAATTGGGGTTTACATTATCTGTCCTATCGGTGATGCCTTACCATTTCAAGTTAATTTACAGTGTTTGCTCTTGAAGCAATACTTCTGCAAAAATTAATCCAGCAACAAAGTTTACAAGGAAAATACAAAATGGAATCACCAACAGTAAAACATTCAGTTTGTGCAATAGGTATTCTGAATTCTGGCTGAGTTATTCATTATATCCCCTGTTTGAGATCACAGCAATCTTTACAGCAAACATCAAACTTTTGAACACAACTTTAAATGAAGTAAGTCTGACTTATGTTGGAGCCATTCTAACATGCAGGCAGGTGAGGCAGAGCCTTATTTCAGATAAAAATGGTTAGGTTTGGTGAGGGGAGTGGGTAATTGAAGCGGTCTTCACAAGGTGAATGTAGCATTTTTAGAACCTGTGGGAGATCCAAGATGGCAGCCTAGAGGGTGACTGCACCCCCAGTCACTCCAGAAACCAGGAGTTAAGAAGGGGAGGCATTGAGAGACTCGGACTGAAATAGAGACACGGGTGAGTCTGCCCACTGGGTAAACCTCGGCCCGGGTGGCATGCCCAGATAGAGGTGGCTTATCGGAGCTGGGCAGGGCAGCTAGAGTCTTCCACAGGCAGCCCTGTGCACTCCGGCGGTGGGCCCCGCCCCCACAGCCAGCTTCTCCAGGTTCTTGCAGCGGGCCCGCTAGTGAGAGCCTTTCTGACCAGAACAAGCTCCAAGTCCCGGAGCCAGCGCAGCATACTCCCAGAGTACTCCCGCATGTAAGCAGCTTCAGGAACCAGGATAGGGCAGCCAGAGACTTCCCCAAGCAGCCTGGACCACTGTGGTGGGAGGTGCCTTTCAAGGCTAGCTTCTCGGACCAGACTGCCCAGTGAGAGGCTTTCTACATTGAACCAGCCACAAGTCCCCAAACCAACGGAGAGCTTCGATCCACAAGCAGCCTGTGGGATCAGGGCAGGGCAGCCAGAGATATCTTCAGGCAGCTCTGCCCACTCGGGCCGCAGGCTCTCTTCACAGGGTGATCCAAGATGGCGGCATAGAGGGTGACTGCATCCCCAGTCAATCCAGAACCCAGGAGTTAAGAAGGAGAGGCATTGAGAGACTTGGACTGAAATAGAGCCATGGCTCAGTCAGCCCACTGGGTAAAACTCGACACGGGTGGCAGGCACAGATAGGGGTGGCTTATCAGAGAAGGGCAGGGCAGCTAGAGTCTTCCCAAGGTAGCCTTCCACAGTGCAGCAGGGGGCTCCTCCCACACAGCCAGCTGCATGGTGCAGGCCCCCAGTGAGAGCCTTTCCGCACAGAGCCAGTTCCAAACCCTGGAACCAGTAGGGGGATAGGGGCAGCTTTCTTCGGATGCACTGCATTATCAAATTCCTCCAAGACATCAGGCTACTGAAGGCTGGGAGGTGATACACTGGAAATCTACAGGGACACTATAAGCCAATAGCGGAAATCTGCAATATCTCAGGGTCCCACTAAAAGCTGACCAATATGAGAAAACAAGGGAAGAAAATGTCCCAAACAAACCTAGATACTACATCAATAAAACCCAATGAAAGCACAGCAGAAGAAATGTCAGAAAGGGAGTTCAGAATGTACAAAATTAAAACAATCAGGAAAGCAAATGAGGAGATGAAAGAGCAAATGCAGGCATTGAAGGAGGAGATGAAAGAGCAAATGCAGGCATTAAATGATCACACCAATCAACAGTTAAAAGACCAAATACGGGAAGCAAGAGATCATTTCAATAAAGAGTTAGAGATACTGAAAAAAAAGCAAACTGAAATACTTGAAATGAAGGAAACAATAAACCAAGTTAAACACTCCATAGAAATTATAACCAATAGGATAGAACACCTGGAAGACAGAACCTCAGACATTGAGGAAAATTATTTAATCTTGAAAACAAAGTTGGCCAAACAGAGAAGATGGTAAGAAACCATGAACAGAATCTACAAGAATTATGGGATATCATGAAAAGGCCAAATTTAAGAATTATTGGGATTGAGGAAGGCTTAGAGAAACAAACCAAAGGAATGAACAATCTATTCAATGAAATAATATCAGAAAATTTCCCAAATCTGAAGAATGAAATGGAAAACCAAGTACAAGAGGCTTATAGAACTCCAAACATACAAAATTACAACAGACCCACACCAAGGCACATTATTATGAAAATTCCACAACATACAAAATAAAGACAGAATTTTAAAGGCTGTGAGAGAAAAGAATCAAATTACATTCAGAGGGAAACCAATAAGAATATCAGCAGATTTTTCAATCCAGACACTAAAAGCTAGAAGGGTCTGGAACAACATATACCAAGCCCTGAAAGAAAATGGATGCCAACCAAGAATCTTATACCCAGCAAAACTTACCTTCAAATTTGACGATGAAATAAGATCCTTCCATGATAAACAAAAGCTAAAGGAATTTACAAAAAGAAAGCCAGCATTACAGAACATTCTCAGCAAAATATTCCATGAGGAATGGATGAAAAACAATGATGCAAATCAGCAACAGGAGGCACTAGCCTAAAGGAATAGCCAAATAAAGGAGAAACCAAATCATGTCAAAAACAAATATGAGTCAATTGACTGGGAATACAAATCATATCACAATAATAACCCTGAATGTTAATGGCCTGAACTCATCAATCAAAAGCCATAGACTGGCAGATTGGATTAAAAAGAAAAATCCAACAATATGCTGCCTGCAAGAGATTCATCTCATAGAAAGAGACACCCATAGACTAAAGGTGAAAGGATGGGGAAAAACATACCATGCACACGGACACAGCAAAAAAGCTGGAGTATCCATCCTCATTTCAGATAATGTGGACTTCAAACCAAAACTAGTCAGAAAGGATAAAGAAGGACATTACATGCTGCTTAAGGAAAGCATAAATCAGCAAGACATAACAATCATAAATATCTATGCCCCGAATATTGGCTCATCCACGTACGTCAAACAAATCCTTCTCAATTCCAGAAATCAAATAGACCACAACACAGTAATACTAGGTGATTTTAGCACACCTATCTCACCACTGGATAGATCATCCAAACAAAAATTGAATAAAGAAACTATAGATCTCAACAACACAATCAACAATTTAGACTTAACGGACATATATAGAATAAACCATCCAACAAAGAACGAATACACTTTCTTCTCAGCAGCACATGGATCCTTCTCTAAAATAGACCATATTTTATGCCACAAAGCTACTGTCAGCAAATACAAGAAGATAGAGATACTACCTTGTACTCTATCAGATCATAATGGATTGAAATTAGAAATAAATGACAGAATAAAACACAGAAACTTCTCCAATACCTGGAGAATAAATAATACACTATTATATGATGAATGGATAACAGAAAACATCAGGAAGGAAATAAAAAAATTCTTAGAAGTAAATGAGAACAAAGACACATCATACCAAAATCTCTGGGACACTATGAAAGCAGTACTTAGAGGAAGATTTATTTCATGGGGCGCATTCAAAAAAAGAAGTAGAAATCAACAAATAAACCACTTAACACTACAGCTCAAAGCGCTAGAAAAAGAAGAGCAGACCAATACCAAAAGTAGTAGAAGACAGGAAATAGTTAAAATCAGAGCCGAAATCAATGAAATTGAAACAAAAGAAACAATTGGAAAAATTAACAAAATAAATAAATAAATAAATAGGTTTTTTTTTCTTTGAAAAAAAAATAAAATTGATAAACCCTTAGCCACACTAACAAAGAGAAAGAGGGAGAAAACTCAAATTACTAAAATTCGGAATGAACAAGGAAACATCACAACAGACACGAGTGAAATACAAAACATAATTAGAAGCTATTTTGAAAATCTACACTCCAACAAAACAGAAAACCTTGAAGACATCAACAAATTTCTAGAGACATATGAATTACCTAAACTGAATGAGGAGGACATACACAACTTAAATAAACCAATTTCAAGCAATGAAATAGAAGAGGTCATCAAAAGCCTACCAACAAAGCAAAGTCCAGAACCAGATGGGTTCTCAGCCGAGTTCTACAAAACCTTTAAAGAAGAGCTCATTCCAATACTCCTCAATCTATTCCATGAAATAGAAGAGGAGGGAACCCTCCCAAACTTGTTCTATGAAGCCAATATCACCCTGATACCTAAACCAGACAGAGACACATCGAGGAAAGAAAATTTCAGACCAATATCCTTAATGAACATCGACGCAAAAATTCTCAACAAAGTTTTAGCAAATCGCATACAAATATATATTAAAAAGATAGTGCACCACTATCAAGTGGGTTTTATCCCAGGGATGCAAGGTTGGTTCAACATTTGGAAATCAATAAATGTCATTCACCATATCAACAGACTTAAAGTTAAGAATCACATGATTATTTCAATAGATGCAGAAAAAGCATTCGATAAAATACAGCATCCCTTCATGCTCAAAACAGTAGAAAAAATTGGGGTAGTGGGAACATTCCTTAACATTATAAAGCCCATCTACACTAAGCCCATGGCTAATATCATTCTAAATGGTGAAAAACTCAAAGAGTTCCCCCTAAAAACTGGAACAAGGCAGGGATGCCCTCTTTCACCACTTCTATTCAACATCGTCCTTGAGACCCTAGCCAGAGTAATTAGACAAACTCAAAGAAATTAAAGGGATACGAATAGGAAAAGAAGAACTCAAACTATCCCTGTTCGCTGATGACATGATTATATATTTAGAGGAACCTGGAAATTCCACCAGAAAACTTTTAGAACTCATAAGTGAATTCAGTAAAGTAGCAGGTTACAAGATCAATGCTCATAAATCCAATGCATTTTTATACATAAGTGATGAATCTTCAGAAAGAGAAATTAGGAAAACTATCCCATTCACAATAGCATCAAAAAAAATAAAATACTTGGGAATCAATCTCACAAAAGAGGTGAAAGACCTCTACAATGAGAACTACAGAACACTAAAGAAAGAAATTAAAGAAAACTTAGAAGATGGAAAGATCTCCCATGTTCCTGGATAGGCAGAATTAATATTGTCAAAATGGCCATATTACCTAAAGTGCTATACAGATTCAATGCAATTCCAATTAAAATCCCAATGATGTACCTTGCAGAAATAGAGCAAGCAATTATGAAATTCATCTGGAAGAATAAAAAACCTAGAATAGCTAAAGCAATCCTCAGTAGCAAGAGCGAAGCAGGGGGTATTGCAATACCAGATCTTCAACTCTACTACAAAGCAATAGTAACAAAAACGGCATGGTATTGGTACCAAAATAGACAGGTAGATCAATGGTACAGAATAGAGGACATGGACACAAACCCAAATAAATACAATTTTCTCATACTAGACAAAGGTTCCAAAAATATGCAATGGAGAAAAGATAACCTCTTCAACAAATGGTGCTGGGAAAACTGGAAAACCATATGCAATAGAATGAA
Source organism: Sciurus carolinensis (assembly GCF_902686445.1). Classification (NCBI taxonomy): domain Eukaryota; kingdom Metazoa; phylum Chordata; class Mammalia; order Rodentia; family Sciuridae; genus Sciurus; species Sciurus carolinensis. The sequence goes on along the minus strand of NW_025920164.1, from coordinate 476,701 downwards.
ATTAAACCCCTCTCTCTCACCCTACACAAAACTCAACTCAAAATGGATCAAGGACCTTGAAATCAGACCAGAGAGCCTGCATCTTATAGAAGAAAAAGTAGGTCCAAATCTTCAACTTGTTGGCTTAGGATCAGACTTCCTTAACAGGACTCCCATAGCACAAGAAATAAAAGCAAGAATCAACAACTGGGATAGATTCAAACTAAAAAGCTTTCTCTCTGCAAAGGAAACTATCAGAAATGTGAAGAGAGAGCCTACAGAGTGGGAGAATATCTTTGCCAACCATACTTCAGATAGAGCGCTAATTTCCAGAATCTATAAAGAACTCAGAAAACTCTACACCAAGAATACAAATAATCCAATCAACAAGTGGGCTAAGGAAATGAACAGACCCTTCACAGAAGAAGATGTACAAGCAATCAACAGATATATGAAAAAATGTTCAACATCCCTAGTAATAAGGGAAATGCAAATCAAAACTACCCTAAGATTTCATCTCACCCCAATTAGAATGGCGACTCTCAAGAATACAAGCAACAATAGGTGTTGGCGAGGATGTGGTGAAAAAGGAACACTCATACATTGCTGGTGGGGTTGCAAATTAGTGCAGCCACTCTGGAAAGCAGTGTGGAGATTCCTCAGAAAGCTTGGAATGGAAACACCATTTGACCCAGCTATCCCACTCCTTGGCCTATACCCAAAGGACTTAAAATCAGCATAGTACAGAGATACAGCCACATCAATGTTCATTGCTGCTCAATTCACCATAGCCAGATTGTGGAACCAACCTAGATGCCCTTCAGTTGATGAATGGATAAAGAAACTGTGGCATATATATACAATGGAATATTACTCCACAATGAAGAATGATAAAATTATGGCATTTACAGGCAAATGGATGAAATTGGAGAATATCATGCTAAGTGAGATAAGCCAATCTCAAAAAGCTAAAGGATGAATGATCTTGCTGATAAGCAGATGAGGACATATAATGGGGGGAGGGAGGGGTTAGTATTAGGTTTAGGGTTAGTTTTAGGGTTAGGGATAAGGAGAGTGGTAAGAATGAAGGAACTGAAGGACTGTATAGAGGGATAAGAGGGGTGGGAGGAGAGGGGGGAAGAAAAAAATAATCAAACATCATTGCCCTATGTAAACGTATGATTACACAAATGGTATGCCTTGACTCTATGTACAAATAGAGAAACAACATGTATCCCATTTGTATACAAAAAAAAAAAAAAGAACCTGTGGGAGTGGAAGGGATTTATGGTTTACGGGGTCCTGCAGTTGATAGGTGGAAAATACATTTATTGGTTGTAGTAGGGTGTTTTAGAGCTTCGTTAGTTAACTCGGCTGCTGCTGTGAGTGCTCAGAGATATGGTAGCCACCCACAAACTGTGGAATCAAGCTGCTTGGAGAGATATGCCACCAGTCTGTAAGAAGGGCCAGTTGACTGTGTGAGGAGGCCAGTGGCAACACCTGTTTTTCATCCGTGAAGAGGTGGAAAGGACGGTTAGGGTTAAGGAGAGAGATAGCAGGGAAGGATATAAGAGCATGCTTGAACTTGTAAAAAGTGATAGCTATCATCTTAGGGGAGGCAAGGGGGCCTATGTGGAGTCTCCTTTGCTGCCTGGTATAGGGGTTTGGCAAGGAGTACAAAATTAGGGACCCAGTGTCTGAAAATCCAGTTAAACCCAGGAAGGAGAGAATGTAATCTGCCGTTTCTTGTGGCTGTAAGTCACACAGGGTTTGGATTCTGTCTGTTGTGAGACTCTTAGAGTTAGGAGTGAGGAGTATGCCCAAATATGTGACTGAAGGGGTGGTGAGCTGGCCTTTAGCTGGGGAGACTCCATAGTCTCAAAACCCCAGGAAGTTAAGGAACTGGGCAGTGTGAGTCTGAGAGGCCTTGAGGGATGGACTGCATAGGAGGAGTTCATCCACTTATTGCAGAAGTGTACTATCTCCCAAGTCACAAGTAGCCAAATCCTGAGCTAAGTTTTCCCTAAAAAGGTGAAGACTGTCCTGGAAGACTTGGGATAAAACTGTCCATGTCAGGTGTTGAGACTTAAAGGATGTACAATCCTCTCATGTGAAGGCAAAGAGGTAATAGGACTTAGGATGGAGGGGAACTGTAAAGAACACATCTTTACAGATCCAGGACTGTGAAGTGGGTGGTAGAAGGGGGATGTGGGAAAGAAGGGTGTAAGGGTTAGGAACCACAGGGTGGATGGAAATAACTGACTCATTAATTAGATGGAGACCCTGGACCAAGTGATAGGTAACTGAGTGTTTATGTACTGGCAGTATGTGGGTGTTACAAGGGGAGTCAGTAGGGATAAGGAGTCCCTGAGTGAGCAACTGATCTATAATGGGTTTAAGTCCTTCCCTGTGAGTACATGAAATTGGAAACTGGGGATGTGAAGGAAACTTAGCTTGAGGTCTCAGTTGGATAAGGACTGGCTTGTGGTGGGAGGCTATGACTGACTTAGAAGTGTCCCAGACTTGGGGGCCAACTAGGTCTGGATGTGGTGGCATTAGAGAATGTATGACACAGAGGTAGAAGAAGGTGATTACTAGCAGTGTGCCTGGGAAGAAGCTGTAGGGTGGATCCTAGGGGTTGGAGAACATCTCTTTCTAGGAGGGGGACTGGACAGGAGGGAATAATTAGGAGTGTGTACAAGGATGTCCCTCCAGGGCACAGGCTAATCTAGCTGTTCTGCTTGGGAAGGAGGGTTTTCCATCAATCCCCATAACCAAAACCTGTGGAGGAAATAAAGGCTCAGAGTGGGCAGGAAAGACAGAATAGGTGGCCCCATGTCCATAAGGAAAATTATGGACTTACCCGCTACCTGGAGCTTTTAACCTGGGCTTGGCTTGAGCGGTCCTTGAGTCCGGGCTCCTTCAGTCTTCTGTGAATCCCTAAAGCTCATGGGAAGGGATTGCCTGGCTGGCCAAACCTCTGCGTAGAGACACTGAAAAGGGACTGGCCATAGGGCAGTCACTCTTCCAGTGTCCTGCTTGGTTGCAGGTGGGACACGACCTGGTGGGGGGTTGTGGGTTTGGACATCAAGCCCAGTGACCTTCAAGTTCACACTTGAAGCAAGACCCTGGTAGAGAAGATTGCTGACTTCCCTTTGAAGTTCTCACTTGGAGCCGCAGGCCATAGGACAACTACCAAGACTTGGGATTGGAGTGTCACCTTTTTCTGTAAATGAGCTTGCTTGACCAATTCAGCTGATTGGGCATTACAGACTTTAAAGGCCATTTTTACCAGATCTTGGATAGGGGTTTGATTTGAGGACACTCCTCAGGTCATTTGAGCTTTTTTTTTTTTTTTATATCAGGGGCTGATTGAAAAATGAAGTGGGTTGCTAGCACTGTAGCTCCAGAGGGAGATTCAGGGTTCAGTTTAGTTTATCTAGTAAGAGCCTCTGTAAGGTGGTTAAGGAACAGAGCTGGATTCCCATATGGATTCTGGGTAATTTTCCTCAGTTTTAGTGCTAACAGGGGAGGAGGGACAAGACTGGGCAGAGGGGTGTTCTGAAGGAGGTAGTGGGAGGGCTCTGAGGAGGAAGAAGAGGGAGGGGGGAGTTGCATCCGTGGGAGAAGGGGGTGGGTTTTCAGCCGGAGGAGCACAGAAAGAGGGTGCAGAGTTCTGATCAGAGCATGGAGGGGGTGGGGTTTGGAACCGCCCTGGGGAGGAGAACATGGGTGGTGGAGCAGGTAGAAGAAGGAGTGGAGTGAGTGCTAAATTCCAGAAAGAAAGCTTGCGAATGGTTGCGAGTGCCTTTTGGTGGCCATCTTGAGATCTAAAATGTACTGAGGCTTGGCCAGGGCTGAATAAAATATTCTGCTTTAGGATAAGGGTTGCCCAAGTCAACGAGAATTTGAAAGTCAAGAGCGCCTTCTGGTGGTCATCTTGAACCATTATCTAGAATATACAGGGTCCAGGCTATGGTGGAATAAAACACTAACCGCTTATGACTTAAGTCTCTGGGAAGTCCCAGTTTAGTAAAATTACAGTGGATACAGTCCAAAGGAGAGTTGGGGTCCAATGAGTTCCCAGTATTTCCCATTAGCTGTCCAATTTTACCCAGAGAGATGTACAGAAGCAGAAGATGAGTCCCAGTTCTGACTTGTGTACACCGGGAAGATGGCAGGTGAACCAAAAGTTGAGATGTCGCTCAACTCTTGGGGACCCAAGGCGGACACAGAGGCTAACTGGAAGCCCAGACGTCTCTGTGGAGACCAGAACCAGATGGATGGAGGGAGTCTGTGGCGCGCCAATGGAACAGAACCCCCAGCGGAACGGAAGGGAAATTGGAGCGACAAATGGAAAAAAACAAAACAAAACAAACAAACAAAAAAACCCAGGGAACTTACCTCGCTTTGAAGCGGGATGGAGCAAAAAGTAGTAGAGCTGAGCGGGACAGGATGGAATCTCCTGGTTCTGATGAGGAGAGGTGGGTCTCAACCCCAAGGCATGGGGGAGACCGAAATACCCCTCCCAGGTTTCAGCACAAATGTAAGCTCAGCGAGCTTGGTGGGCACAGTTAGTGGTCAAATAAAATGGGACAGAAAGTGACCAGAGCAAGCTTTATTGGAATTTGGCTCTCAGGAGAAATTCCCAGACCCCCAGGGGTACAGGAACCCAGAGAAAATCTCACGTGGCCCTGACTGCCAAGGGTTTTTATAGACTGGGATGGGTGGGGGTCCTATTGAGTGACAGGTGGGTGTGAAGGGTCAGTGGAACTTTCCATCCACCTTGCTGTGAACTTTCTGGTCACCTTTTGGTGGACTGGTCTTTGTTCCAGCTGCTCAGCTTTGCCCCTACAGTCACCTAATTTCCAACCTAACAGTTGCTATCAATTACTGAAATTTTGTCATCTGTTGAAATAAAAGACAGTCTTAGGGACCTGACTAATCTGGGAGAGGGTAGTAAATATGGTGTGTTCTCCAGTGTCAACCCTGGGTGCAGGACCCTACAGTCCTAGGTAGTGTTAAGAAAGGGTGTGTGCATGTGTGGGAGAGGTGCCTATGCATATTTAAGCATAAAAGGGCATTTTTTAAATCTGATTGAGTCAAATTATTTTATGTATAAACTGGACTAAACAAATCTGTTCCCTTCTTGAGAAGAGGTACCTGTAACAGTTTTTCAAATGTTTTTTTCTTCACAAACTGAATGATTTCCTATTCTACCTACAAGAATACATTATAAAATGTGTGACTAGCAGTTCTCTGTGACCCTTTCTGGCACTGTAGAGGTACTGAACCTCTCAGTCTGTGTCTCCAATTTTCTATTTTGTTCTCCTGCCTCTCTTCCCCTACATGCACACCAGTATTCCTGTTCCAGACACAGATGGAGACATTTTTGAATTCACCCATGAAAGCCAGAGTTAGGTCAGCCTGGAAGTGAGATTTGGTAGAATAGCAACCTCTGTCACCAAACTTGGAAGTTTACATTCTCCTTTATCAAAAAAGTGGACTAAAGGAAGAACAATGGTTTGGACTTTTTTCTTTTTTTTTTTTTTAACAAATTACTGTCTGTTTATTTTTTTTCTAATACACATATTTATTCTTTTTTTATTATCATTGTATACCAATGGGATATATGTTGTTTCTCTATTTGTACATGGAGTCAAGGCATACCATTTGTGTAATCATACGTTTACATAGGGCAATGATGTTTGATTCATTATTTTTTCCATTCCCCCCCACCACTCCCACCCCTCTTTTCCCTCTATACAGTCCTTCTTTCCTTCATGCTTACCACACTCCTTATCCCTAACCCTAAACCTAACCCTAAACCTAATACTAACCCCTCCTACCCCCCATTATAAGTCCTCATCCACTTATCAGCGAGGTCATTTGTCCTTTAGTTTTTTGAGATTGGCTTATCTCACTTAGCATGATATTCTCCAATTTCATCCATTTGCCTGTAAATGCCATAATTTTATCATTCTTTCATTGCGGAGTAATATTCCATTGTATATATATGCCACAGTTTCTTTATTCATTCATCAACTGAAGGGCATCTAGGTTGGTTCCACAATCTGGCTATGGTGAATTGAGCAGCAATGAAAATTGATGTGGCTGTATCTCTGTAGTATGCTGATTTTAAGTCCTTTGGGTATAGGCCAAGTAGTGGGATAGCTGGGTCAAATGGTGTTTCCATTCCAAGCTTTCTGAGGAATCTCCACACTGCTTTCCAGAGTGGCTGCACTAATTTGCAACCCCACCAGCAATGTATGAGTGTTCCTTTTTCACCACATCCTCGCCAACACCTATTGTTGCTTGTATTCTTGAGAGTCGCCATTCTAATTGGGGTGAGATGAAATCTTAGGGTAGTTTTGATTTGCATTTCCCTTATTATTAGGAATGTTGAACATTTTTTCATATATCTGTTGATTACTTGTACATCTTCTGTGAAGTGTCTGTTCATTTCCTTAGCCCACTTGTTGATTGGATTATTTGTATTCTTGGTGTAGAGTTTTCTGAGTTCTTTATAGATTCTGGAAATGAGTGCTCTATCTGAAGTATGGTTGGCAAAGATATTCTCCCACTCTGTAGGCTCTCTCTTCACATATATGATAGTTTCCTTTGCTGAGAGAAAGCTTTTAGTTTGAATCTATCCCAGTTGTTGATTCTTGCTTTTATTTCTTGTGCTATGGGAGTCCTGTTATGGAAGTCTGATCCTAAGCCAACAAGTTGAAGATTTGGACCTACTTTTTCTTCTATAAGATGCAGGGTCTTTGGTCTGATTTCAAGGTCCTTGATCCATTTTGAGTTGAGTTTTGTGTAGGGTGAGAGATAGGGGATTAATTTTATTCTGTTGCTTATGGTTTTCCAGTTTTCCCAGCACCATTTGTTGAAGAGGCTATCTTTTCTCCATTGCATATTTTTGGACCCTTTGTTTAGTATGAGAAAATTGTATTTATTTGGGTTGTGTGTCCATGTCCTCTATTCTGTACCATTGATCTACCTGTCTATTTGGTACCAATACCATGCCATTTTTGTTACTATTGCTTTGTAGTAGTGTTGAAGATCTGGTACTGCAATACCCCCTGCTTCGCTCTTGCTACTGAGGATTGCTTTAGCTATTCTAGGTTTTTTATTCTTCCAGATGAATTTCATAATTGCTTGCTCTATTTCTGCAAGGTACATCATTGGGATTTTAATTGGAATTGCATTGAATCTGTATAGCACTTTAGGTAGTATGGCCATTTTGACAATATTAATTCTGCCTATCCAGGAACATGGGAGATCTTTCCATCTTCTAAGGTTTACTTTAATATCTTTCTTTAGTGTTCTGTAGTTCTCATTGTAGAGGTCTTTCACCTCTTTTGTGAGATTGATTCCCAAGTATTTTATTTTTTTTGATGCTATTGTGAATGGGATAGTTTTCCTAATTTCTCTTCCTGAAGCTTCATCACTTATATATAAAAATGCATTGGATTTATGAGCATTGATCTTGTAACCTGGTACTTTACTGAATTCACTTATGAGATCTAAAAGTTTTCTGGTGGAATTCCCAGGTTCGTCTATATATAAAATAATGTCATCAGCATACAGGGATATTTTGAGTTCTTCTTTTCCAATTCGTATCCTTTTTATTTCTTTGGTTTATCTAATTGCTCTGACTAGAGTCTCAAGGATGATGTTGAATAGAAGTGGTGAAAGAGGGCATCCCTGCCTAATTCCAGTTTTTAGGGGGAACTCTTTCAATTTTTCACCATTTAGAATGATATTGGCCATGGGCTTAGCGTAGATGGCCTTTATAAGGTTCAGGAATGTTCCCACTACCCCAATTTTTTCTACTGTTTTGAGCATGAAGGGATACTCTATTTTATCGAATGCTCTTTCTGCATCTATTGAAATAATCATGTGATTCTTAACTTTAAGTCTGTTGATATGGTGAATGACATTTATTGTTTTCCGAATGTTGAACCAACCTTGCATCCCTGGGATAAAACCCACTTGATAGTGGTGCACTATCTTTTTAATATATATTTGTATGCGATTTGCTAAAATTTTGTTGAGAATTTTTGCGTCGATGTTCATTAAGGATATTGGTCTGAAATTTTCTTTCCTCGATGTGTCTCTGTCTGGTTTAGGTATCAGGGTGATATTGGCTTCATAGAACGAGTTTGGGAGGGTTCCCTCCTCTTCTATTTCATGGAATAGTTTGAAAAGTATTGGAATGAGCTCTTCTTTAAAGGTTTTGTAGAACTCAGCTGAGAACCCATCTGGTCCCGGACTTTTCTTTGTTGGTAGGCTTTTGATGAGCTCTTCTATTTCATTGCTTGAAATTGGTTTATTTAAGTTGTGTATGTCCTCCTCGTTCAGTTTAGGTAATTCATATGTCTCTAGAAATTTGTTGATGTCTTCGAGGTTTTCTGTTTTTTTGGAGTATAGATTTTCAAAATAGCTTCTAATTATGTTTTGTATTTCACTCATATCTGTTGTGATGTTTCCTTGTTCATTCCGAATTTTAGTAATTTGAGTTTTCTCCCTCTTTCTCTTTGCTAGTGTGGCTAAGGTTTTATCAATTTTGTTTATTTTTTCAAAGAACCAACTATTTATTTTGTTAATTTTTCCAATTGTTTCTTTTGTTTCAATTTCATTGATTTCGGCTCTGTTTTAACTATTTCCTGTCTTCTACTACTTTTGGTATTGGTCTGCTCTTCTTTTTCTAGGGCTTTGAGTTGTAGTGTTAAGTGGTTTATTTGTTGATTTCTACTTCTTTTTTTGAATGCGCCCCATGAAATAAATCTTCCTCTAAGTACTGCTTTCATAGTGTCCCAGAGATTTTGGTATGATTTGTTTTTGTTCTCATTTACTTCTAAGAATTTTTTTATTTCCCTCCTGATATCTTCTGTTATCCATTCATCATATAATAGTGTATTATTTAATCTCCAGGTATTGGATAAGTTACTTTTTTTTATTCTGTCATTTATTTCTAATTTTATTCGATTATGATCTGATAGAGTACAAGGTAGTATCTCTATCTTCTTGTATTTGCTAACATTAGCTTTGTGGCATAAAATATGGTCTATTTTAGAGAAGGATCCATGTGCCACTGAGAAGAAAGTGTATTCGTTCTTTGTTGGATGGTATATTCTATATATGTCCGTTAAGTCTAAATTGTTGATTGTGTTATTGAGATCTATGGTTTTTTTATTCAATTTTCATTTGGACGATCTATCCAGTTGTGAGAAAGGTGTGCTAAAATCGCCCAGTATTATTGTGTTGTGGTCTATTTGATTTCTGGAATTTAGACAGATTTGTTTGACGTATGTGGATAAGCCAGTGTTCGGGGCATAGATATTTAGATTGTTATGTCTTACTGTTTTATGCTTCCCTTAAGCATCATGTAATGTCCTTCATTAAGCCTTCTGACTATTTTTGGCTTGAAGTCCAAATTATCTGAAATGAGGATGGATACTCCAGCTCTTTTGCTGTGTTCGTGTGCATGGTATGTTTTTCCCCATCCTTTCACCTTTAGTCTATGGGTATCTCTTTCTCTGAGATGAGTCTCTTGCAGGCAGTATATTGTTGAATTTTTCTTTTTAATCCAATCTGCCAGTCTATGTCTTTTGACTGATGAGTTCAGGCCATTAACATTCAGGGTTATTATTGTGATATGATTTGTATTCCCAGTCATTTGACTCATATTTGTTTTTTGACATGACTTGGTTTCTCCTTTATTTGGCTATTGCTTTAGTCTAGCACCTCCTGTTGCTGATTTGCATCATTGTTTTTCATCTCTTCCTCATGAATATTTTGCTGAGAATGTTCTGTAATGCTGGTTTTCTTTTTGTAAATTCCTTTAGCTTTTGTTTATCATGGAAGGATCTTATTTCATCGTCAAATTTGAAGGTAAGTTTTGCTGGGTATAAGATTCTTGGTTGGCATCCATTTTCTTTCAGGGCTTGGTAAATGTTGTTCCAGGCCCTTCTAGCTTTTAGGGTCTGGATTGAAAAATCTGCTGATATTCTTATTGGTTTCCCCCTGAATGTGATTTGATTCTTTTCTCTTGCAGCCTTTAAAATTCTGTCTTTATTTTGTATGTTAGGTATTTTCATAATAATGTGCCTTGGTGTGGGTCTATTGTAATTTTGTATGTTTGGAGTTCTATAAGCCTCTTGTACTTGGTTTTCCATTTCATTCTTCAGATTTGGGAAATTTTCTGATATTATTTCATTGAATAGATTGTTCATTCCTTTGGTTTGTTTCTCTAAGCCTTCCTCAATCGCAATAATTCTTAAATTTGGCCTTTTCATGATATCCCATAATTCTTGTAGATTCTGTTCATGATTTCTTACCGTGTCCTTGTTTGGCCAACTTTGTTTTCAAGATTAAATAATTTGTCTTCAATGTCTGAGGTTCTGTCTTCCAGGTGTTCTACCCTATTGGTTATTCTTTCTATGGAGTTTTTAAGTTGGTTTATTGTTTCCTTCATTTCAAGTATTTCAGTTTGCTTTTTTTTCAGTATCTCTAACTCTTTATTGAAATGATCTCTTGCTTCCCATATTTGGTCTTTTAACTGTTGATTGGTGTGATCATTTAATGCCTGCATTTGCTCTTTCATCTCCTCCTTCAATGCCTGCATTTGCTCTTTCATCTCCTCATTTGCTTCCCTGATTGTTTTAATTATGTACATTCTGAACTCCCTTTCTGACATTTCTTCTGCTGTGTTGTCATTGGGTTTTATTGATGTAGTATCTAGGTTTGTTTGGGACATTTTCTTGCTTTGTTTTCTCATCTTGGTCAGATATCAGTGGGACCCTGAGATATTGCAAATTTCCTCTATTGGCTTATAGTGTCTCTGTAGATTTCCAGTGTATCACCTCCCAGCCTTCAGTAGCCTGATGTCTTGGAGAAACTTGATAATGCAGTGCTTCTGAAGAAAGCTGCCCCTATCCCCCTACTGGTTCCAGGGCTTGGATCTGGCTCTGTGCGGAAAGGCTCTCACAGGGGGCCTGCACCATGCAGCTGGCCATGTGGGGGGAGCCCACCACCGGAGTGTGAAGGCTACCTTGGGAAGACTCTAGCTGTCCTGCCCTGCTCTGATAAGCCACCTCTATCTGTTCCTGCCGCCCAGGCCAAGTTTAGCCCAGTGGGGGAGACTCACCCCGTCACTCTATTTTTGTCCAAGTCTCTGAATGCCTCTGCTTTTGAGTCCTGGGTTCTGGAGTGACTGGAGATGCAGTACCCCTCTAGTCCACCATCTTGGATCACCCCCTGGGGTTTTATCTTATTCATCACTTCTCCCTTCTCAGTACAGAGCAGTGGATAGAATTTAAAATTCAAATGATCAAGAGACCTTTTTTCAAACCCATTCCACTTTCTTGAACTCAACCTCAAAAATTATATGTACTTCTTTATATATCTGTATTTAAAGTGTTTTTCAAATTGCCATATTTAGGGGTAGGCAACAAGATACATTTCCAAACTTGTTTCCATATGAAAAAAGTAAAATTTGGGTCATTTGTAGTAAATCTAAGAAAACCAACATACTACCTCAAAACACCTCTCATCACAAAGTATTTATTCCACAAAAATAATATCACAGTAAAAATGATACATATATGAAAGTGAATGAAGATTTGCAATCACAGATAACACATGTACAGAGACTAATGTTCAGGTTGTATAGTTCCAAAAAATTTCTGCCATAGCACTTTAACACTGATCAAGCAAATATTAAAAGAATGTGGGTGGTTTGCTGCCCTTTGGAGCCTATTTTGACTAAAGTTCTTATTGTAAGAAAACACACAGCATGAGGCAGTGCTCTGAAAGTTATTCTCCATTTCTACTGTTGTCCCTGCATAGAGCATTTTGATCTATCAAAAATTTTATTATCCCATTTCTAGTAAGCAGATCTAGAGTGTAAAGTATTTTGAGGAAGAAAGATACCAAGAATAAGATTTCTGTTCATTTCAATATTGCCAATCAGCATTTAATTTTAAAAAATATATTATATTTTTGTTGAAATTTTTGCCCATTGACTTATTTTAGTTTCTCTAAGAATCTTGCATTTTTTGTGTGTTCTTTTATTCTATAGTTTTTAAAAAAATATTTAGTTGTCAATGGACCTCTATTTTATTTATTTATATGTGGCACTGATCCCAGTGCCTCACACATGCTAGGTAAGTACTCTACTTCCCTACTGAGTTATACACTGAGTTATAACCACAGCCCTTATCCTACAATTTTTAATGATATTTTTTTCCTGTTTTGGACCAGTAGTTATTTATAGCTAGGTCTTAGGGGAAATGAAATTGGAATGCCCATCACTGTCCTACCTTCAAATGAGTTCAGTGGCCCCAGGAAACTCTCAGCTTCTTTTGCAAACCTGTCCTGATCAAGAAACAGGTGGAGGGAAGCATTTCCAAAGGCCCTTTAAGCTTCTAGCTCACACATTTTACTTTCAGTAATTTCCAGTGTTAACTTCTATGAGAGAGTATCAGTAATGTCTGTTTCTGAATTTTGGAGCCAGTCCCATTACTTTGCAGTTACAGCATACTGGAGTTGTTGAATTTTTTTTCCCTAAAAACCTGTGTCTCCACACAGGAGAGAGAAGCTTGATTCCAATTGAAAATCTGAATTTCTAAATAAACCTACTTTTAGTTTCTGAAAATTCAAATAATATGTTTTCATAAAGTTCACTTTTTAGCCTTCTCATAATCCCTGTCATTTATTGCCTGGTTTTGATCAGTTATTTAGTCACATTTCAGGTTGATTTCTGTTACTTTGTAGTTAAAGATTACAGTTAACCTAATTTTTAATGGGCACTTTCTAGTTCACTTATCTACTTTGAAACATTCCTGCTTCATGTAAACGTTTGGTGCCACTGTAATGGTGCCTCCTGATTTTTTTTTTTACAGTACAGAAATATTTTATCATTGTTCTAAACTACTACACAAAGAATTTATTTGTTGTATCTGCAGGTAGTTCCACAGTGATATGATTCCTGAAGAAATTTTGCCAGGTTTTCTTCCAATATTACCATCAAAGTAGTAGAATATAAAGCAGTTTATCATGTCTCCACAAGCAATGCCTTCATTACCTTGTTTGATATTTGCATTATAGTACATTTTTTGACCAATCAAAAATTGTGACTATCCTCAAAAAAGTCCTACAAAATCACTTCTATGTTGTTTGAGTTTATCACCAGTGAGCTTTCAAACTATTAGATTTTTATTAAAAAGTAAGTAAAGTTGTTTCATAAGTAAAACAGAAAAAAGTTAGATTTTTAAATGTTAATTATGTTTGCAGGTATTTAGAGAAACCCAACTCCTATTGATACAGTAAATATATCAGGTAGTTGTGATTTTTCTATAGGAAGGATCAGTTCTAATCTTTTGAAATATTATGCTCAACTGGAAAGCATAGCATTCTGGATGCTATGGACTGGTGACTATCCATTTCAGATTTTTGTTAGGTAGAAGAAAAGATATGAATATCTAAGTGGCTTCAAAGATTAAAAAATGCTCCTCAGAACATTTTCTTTTTTGAATTTTTTTTGTCTAAATATGGCTTACTTTACTCTTATAAAAATGGTACTTGTATATAACATTTATTATTTTAATTCAAAAGAGATTCTAAGGCAATTCTTATACAATTGAAAGCTAAAAGGAAAAAGTGATATGAATATGCTTTCATATTTTGCCTATTGTAAAAAATAATGAAATTTTACTAGAGAGTTCTTTGGTACTAATTTTTGTCTTTCAAATATTTTATTTTAATACTAAAATCATATAAATCTTTTACATAAAACTGAATGCAAAGAAAGGCACAGCTGGTTGTAGTGTGTATACAAATACAGTTCAGCATATACAGAATTAAAGAGAAAGAAGGTTCACATCCTTATTAGGTCCACTGAAAACATTAAGAAACATACTTCACCATCAACAGTGTTCAATTCTTAAGAGCTAAAAGCATATAAAAACAAAAACATTAAATTCACTTAATGCAAAATGGATTTTCATATTTACTTGAATATATAAACCAGTTTTTAAAATGGCAAAATATATGTAGACTATCCATGTTATAAAAAGTGCAAACCAAATGGACAGAGGTTTTCACAATGTCTTTCTTTTGACATGGGTAAAGTAGGCCAGAGAGACAAACTTGATCATTTAATGAGCCCTTAATTTCAGCCAGACTGCATCAGAATTTCTGAGAGGTCAAAGAAAACAGTACTGAAAAAGAAGCTCTTTCCAGAAATGATTGGCACTGACATGTGACTGTTAAGCAGTGGGGAGAACAATGGGGGTCAAAAAAATTAAAATAATTATTACAAATCACCTGGGAAAAAATGTTTTCTTTTTTTTTACATTCCCAAACAGACCTCAGAGGTTTGGTTCTCTCATCACCATTGTGATGGATCAATTTCCAATCTGTTTTATGAAATTATTACAGATGACAATTGCAAGATAACCTAAAGCAAAGAAGAATAAAGCCCTAAAATGTCCTTAATTGTTCTATATGACAGGCTATTAGAAAAAAATATATAATTTAGATGTTAATAAAGAATATTCAAATACTGGTTTTAAAAGGTTCTAAGCTATCTAGGTATGCTGATCTTCTTTAAATATTGAGGAAAAAAATTTAAGTCAGACTTTATAAATCCATAATTTCTAATACTATATTTTTGGGATTTGTCATTAGTTTTCCAGAACACTACAAAGATATTTCTCAGTAAACTAAAAATGAGGACTGTTTATCTTAAAATATTTAGAAGAAATATCTCCTTTAGAGTTGAAAATGTATTTTTAAAATATTTTATTTGTTCTACTTAGTTACACATGACAGCAGAATGCATTTAGTTTCATTGTGCACAAATAGTTTATTTTTTATGTTTTAGTTGTCAATGCACCTTTATTTGCTTATATGTGGTACTGAGAACTGAACCCAGTGCCCCACACAGGCTATAAAAGCCTTCTACAGGTGTGGAGCAGGGTCAGGCTCTGTTCAACAGGGATATGGAGTCAGAGGCTGGCAGTGCGACCTCTTTGACTGCGGATCTGACCATCTCCGAGGAGATATTTATCACAAATATCTAAAAATGGGATCAGATGTTGAGAGTAACCAATGTTCTGGAAGTCATCTGATGAAGTCCAGTCACCGACAGGTGTTTGTCTCAGAAATCATAAACAGATGGATCTCAATGGAGTCAGAAATGGGGCTTGGGAAATCAGAAACCTACATCAAATTAGAAAAACTTGGAAAGGGTACATGTGCAATACTTTATAAAGAAAAAAGTAAACTGACAGAGGTTTTGGTGGAAATTCTGTTTGGAACACAAAGAAGGCACACCCAGTACAGCTAAAAGAGAAGTTTCACTCTTAAAGGATTTAAAACATGCAAACATAGTAACCTTAAAAGATATCATTTACACAGATAAATATTTGACTCTGTTCCTTGAGTATCTGAGGCTTCTATACCAAATTCTACATGGATTAACTTATTGCCACAGAAGAATGGTGTTGCATCAAGACTTGAAACCACAGAACTTTCTCATTAATAAAAAAGGGAAGACTGATCCTGGGCTGACATGTTTAAGATTTAGACCTACATTTTCTTCTAAAAGATGAAGGATCTCTGTTCTGATTCTGAGGTCCTTGATCCATTTTGAGTTGAGTTTTGTGCAGGGTGAGAGATAGGGTTTAGGTTAATTGTGTTGCATATGGTTTTCCACTTTTCCCAGCACCATTTGTTGAAGAGGCTATCTTTTCTCCATTGCATATTTTTGTCCCCTTTGTCTAGTATGAGAAAATTGTATTTATTTGGGTTTGTGTCCATGTCCTCTATTCTGTACCACTGATCTACCTGTCTATTTTGGTGCCAATACCATGCTGTTTTTGTTACTGTTTCTTTGTAGTATAGTTGAAGGTCTGGTATTGTGATATCCCCACCTTCTCTATTTCTGCTAAGGATTGCTTTAGCTCTTCTGGATTTCTTATTCTTCCAGATGAATTTCATGTTTTCTTGCTCTATTTCTGTGAGGTACATCAACTGGAATTTTAATTGGAATTGCATTGAATCTGTATAGCACTTTTGGTAGTATGGCCACAGACTTCCTTAACAGGACTCCCATAGTACAAGAAATAAAATCAATAATCAATAACTGGGATAGATTCAAACTAAAAAGCTTTCTCTCAGTGAAGGAAACTATCAGTAATGTGAAGAGAGAGCCTACATTGTGGGAGAAAATCTTTACCACTCATACTTCAGATAGAGCACTGATTTCCAGAATATATAAGGAACTCAAAAAACTCCACACCAAGAATTCAAATAATCCAATCAACAAGTGGGCTAAGGAAATGAACAGACACTTCACAGATGAAGATCTACAAGCAGTCAACAGATATATAAAAAAATGTTCACCATCTTTAGTAATAAGAGAAATGCAAATCAAAACTACCCTAAGATTTTATCTCACCCCAATTAGAATGGCAATTATCAAGAATACAAGCAACAACAGGTGTTGGAGAGGATGTGGGGAAAAAGATACATTATACCTTGCTGGTGGGGTTGCAAATTAGTGCAGTCACTCTGGAAAGCAGTGTGGAGATTCCTTAGAAAACTTGGAATGGAACCACCATTTGACCCAGCTACCCACTCTTCTGCCTATACCCAAAGGACTTAAAATCAGCATACTACAGAGATACAGCCACATCAATGTTCATAGCTGCTCAATTCGCAATAGCCAGATTGTGGAATCAACCTGGATGTTCTTCAATTGATGAATGGATAAAGAAACTGTGGTATATATATACAATGGAATAATACTCAGCCATAAAGATGAATAAAATTATGGCATTTGCAGGCAAATGGATGAAGTTAGAGAATATCATGCTAAGTGAGATAAGTCAATCTCAAAAAACCAAAGGAAGAATGATCTCACTGATAAGTAGATGACAACACATAATGGGGGTGGGAGGGGGCAAGAATGGAGGAAGGAGGGACTGTACAGAGGGAAAAGAGGAATGTGAGGGGTTGGGGGAGGAAAAAATAACAGAATGAATCAAACAACATTACCCTATGCAAATATATGATTACACAAATGGTATGCATTTACTTCATGTACAAATAGAGAAACAACATGTATCCCATTTTGTTTACAATAAAAATTAATTAAAAAATAAATGAAAATAAAAAAGGGGAAAAAAATAAAAGCCCTCTACAAGTGAGCTCTAAACTCAGTTCCTGAATAATGTTTTTATTTAAATAATATCAAATTTATTAGAAAAATGACTCATAAGAAAAAAAGAACTTAGTGTACACTTAATTTCTGTATTTTTAGCAACAAAGATGATATATACCAAGATAAAAAGGTGTACATTTTAGTGACAAGTGTCAGTTCTGAAGCAAATCCACAATCTGTGCTCCCAACTGAACAGGCTGTAGTAAAGTCCTCCTGGTAATACCTGACTGTCTGCACCTAGATGTTTTATTGCCTAGGATCATAAGTGTCAAGATGATTTCCTATACTGTCTTGTAGCTTAATTCCTATTTAGTCCAGAGTAAGTTTCAATATTAAACTTCAGCACTAAATATCAAACTACAAAGCCTGGCACCTTTTAGAAGTACAATAAATATCTGTAGAAAAAGTAAATATATTTTTGCACTTTCAGACAATTTCAGTAATTTTTTTATATCTGTGCTTTCTTGCTTATTGTCAGTTCAAATTATACCTAGGGGCTACAAATGAACAGGCTGTAAGAAAACCCATGAAAACCAAGTTGGACACAAGAATTGACATAAGAGAGTTTATTAAGCAAACAAAGTGAGAGAAAAAATGAGAGGAAGAGAAAGAGCTCACACTAGAGAGAGTGGAAAAGTGAAGAGGAGAGAGAGAGACAGTAGGAGACAGAAAAGCATGAGAAAAGATGGTGGGGAAGCTGTCCCTAAGCAGTTTAATTCTGCCTGGCCAACAGGGGACAAAAAGCAAAGAAGGATACTTGCAGGCTAACTGATGAACCAATAGGTAGCTAGGATGTTCACAAATAGTTGGGAGGTGGGGAAAATGGCTGCAATGGAAAGGGTGGGGGAGCAGCTTTATATTACACAGGCAGTTAATGTTCTGATTACAAATAGGTCACATCTAATAAGCAGTAACACCTAATTTTAAGCTCTAACTAGAATTTATCTTTACTAAATTGCCCAACTTCTTACTTTGGCAGGGATTAGGAGATGTTCTAATTACTGGTTCAGTTTATTCAGTGGTTATTTGTATATACAATGTTCTTTTTCTTTTCTGGTGCTTTAGAATTTTAATTTTTCCTAAAATGTTTTCTACCTCAACTGTGTTTTCAAATTCTTCACATATACTTTATAGTCTTTTATTTATGCTCCTAAGCAATATTCCCATTGTTTTTGAGTGAGCAATGGAGAATAGCAGACCTTGAATTTTCATTGTTAGAAGTTTTTGAATATTATGTTTGGGGTTTTTGTCCACCTTGTTGATATTTTCAATAGAATCCCCTTTCTGGGGCTAGTGTTGTAGCTCAGTGGTTGAGCACTTGCCTAGCGTGTGTGAGGCACTGGGTTTGATTCTCAGCACCACATATAGATAAATGAATAAAATAAAGGTCCATCAACATCTGAAAATTATTTTTAAAAAAGAATCCCCTTTGGCTTTATTAGTCTTGTCTGTTGTTTTAAAGAGGTCACTGACTTCTGCCCCTAACTCTTTATTTGGGTACACTCAATTGTCACAGTTCTCAATTAGCCTGGCTTTACTGGCATGTTTCTCAGTCATTTTTATTGGCTCTTTACTACAACCCCCCATATTTCCTTCACATAATAAGTATTTAATAGAAATTATAGTGATAAAAGTACAAATTATAATAATTTTAAAAGATCCTACAGGTGTTACAGAAAGTAGTTAATGTTGGGTACATATGTCTGGAAGAAGTCCCAAGCAAAGTTGGAGCCCAGTGCTCTAGGTAATACCACATTTGTTTCTGGATTTTATTCCCTCCCATTTCCTGTCCTTCACCATCTAATCTATAGAGTATGAATGGCCAAATCAACCCTTAGGCATCAGAAGGATGTTTGGGATGGCTGTCCTGAGATAACCTGGGGCAATTTTATGAAACCAGTAGGAAAATGCACTTGACAGAAAGACAGATCAGTTCCTGACTGAGGGTAGTGTGTTGTGTGGGGGTGTGGGAGATGGGAGGCAGGGGAGGTGAATCACAGTTCTTTTTACATTGCAGCATAGGCCAGACTTCTGTCCTCAGCCTACTTTTCTCCATAGCCATACCTGGACCTGACAACCATTTTCATTTTTGGGGTCCCCTGTCAGTGCTTCTTTTCCAAGATATCTGCTCTTCTCTGGTGCTCTAATATAGTGAGAGTAGTGGTTGTGAAAGAAAAGTAAATTTTAATCAGGCTTTGACACTAGTGTGTGATCTTGGGTAAACTGAGCAATGTCTCTGTGTCTTAGTTTCCTCAACATTAAAATAGAACTACTGGTAGCATTAATAAAAAGCTATGATGAATGACCCAGACTGGCACACAGGAAGTCTTCAATTAACATTAGCTATTGTTACTAAAGTATTGCTAGTCTCATAGTCAGTCAGTTTGCCTCATCCTCATTTTTACTCCCTGCTTATTTGTCAAACCAAACTTAAGTTCTTCTCAATCTTGCCTGTGAAATGTCTTCAAAATTGATTCTCATGTCCACTCTCCCTTGAGTGTTTGAAGTAGTGTAATAATTTTCTCCTATCTTCCTGTTCCTTCTGCTTTCTATTGAGTTCTTCCTTCACAGGGATATCACTCTTCAAGGTATAACAACATATTAAGGTGGAACTCTTCAAGACCCACACCTCCTTTTCAAACTTTATCTTTCACCAGGTCTCTTTCTGAATATGATTTTTCAAATTAGGCAGATCTATTAAGTTCTAAAATATGCTTTTCTCTCTATCAAAATCTTGTCCCTTCTCCCAGCTCAGTTCAGACAGCACTTCTTCCTCAGAATCTATCGAGTCCCTGGATGCAAAAAAACACTCATTCCCTGTGCACTTTGTTTACTCTCTTGTTAATTCATGTTGTATATCTCTTACAGTTTCTGCTTCAGAGCATTGCAGATATTTGATGGCTTAGATTTTCCAAACTAAAAATTTCAGCACACAATCTTAAATGCAAATTTAAACTAGCTCCACTGGGTTTCAACATGTCTCTGTACCTACTGAGTGCATTCAAATTTGATAAAAATCTATTTAAAAGGTTGGAATGGAACAGATATGTAAGCTCAAAATGCCAAATTGTCCAATTGAAAAATACATTTCACTTTATTTGTAAAACTGGATCCTTGACATTCAACATTTAGCAGAGTGTCTTTGGCATCTCTCTCTTTATATAATATATCTCAGTTCAAAAGTCTACCTCTTCCAGAAAGCCCTAGTGCCTTTTATTCTTAATTGGAATTCTTTGATATTTGCTGTAGTTTGCTATAATGATTTTAGATGAATGAACAATTAATGTACACGAATGATTGTGTGCAGAAACTCCTCAGCTCTGTCAGTTGTCCCACTCAGGTTTCCAGCCTACCTTTGAAAGATCACAAGAAACCTATCAGCATCACTTAAAATTTGTTGTAGACCAAGTCAGTTTTGTTTCCTGTATCAGTACATTAATAGCATATGTGGAAGAGGTTTGTTATTTTGAAAGAGATTAATGTTTTAAGTTTAATGTGGACATAATCATAATCTGAATGGTGAGAATGCATCAATTGCAATTTCTAGTTTCAGAAAAACTTCCTCATATTATGTTTTTTGTTTATCATTTTAAAAATTGCTCTGTTCAATCTCCTTTTCATTGGAACAGTAATAATATTTTAAAAGGTGCAAAATTTGTTTTCCCTTAGTTTCATGATCCAACCAAGAAAAGAGGACCCAACAACTCTTGAGATAGGGTTGTATTTTTTTTTTTTTTGGGGGGGAGGTCTGCATTTTGAATATCACCAAGAGAAAATACAGGACTATTTGGTAAAACTACAATTAAAACTCTTAAGCATGTAGTCTTTAAATGCAGTAATAAAGTCAGGTACAATGAAACAGGTCTATAATCCTAGTAACTCAGGACTGGGCCAAGAGGATCACAAGTTCAAGGCCAACCTCAGCAGCTTAACAAGATCATTTCTGTATCAAAATAAAATGGGCTGAGGATGAGCTCAGTGATAGATCACCCCTGGGCCAATCACCAATATCACCCCTAACCACAAATAGTGCAAATTATTCTGCATATTTCTAAATGTAAACTAGGAACCACTAGCCTTCAGTTGTTAACAGTATCATCCCTGAACCAAGGACATTATTATGCACTTGAATGAAATGTTTACATCAGACCCTAACCAAGAACTAAGGACTCAGCAATCTTTATTTTAATACAAAATCCAGATGACTGAATCCTAATTTTCATATCCCCTAGGTACATACTTCCGAACTCCCAGAGATCCTGATAATGTGTAGAACAACTGTGGACATGAACAATACTTATTGTTTGGAATACTGGATGAGAAAATTAGTATAATTTTAGTCATTCATCAAACCTTTTCTAGAATGTCACCAAGCCATATTTCAATCATGTTGCAGAATTCCCAATAAGGAGGAAAAGAAGAGGCCATTCATTGTTTACAAATACTTGCTGAATTCCACAGAAGCTCTGGGTCCTGACTGCAGGAGCTCACTGTAGCCACACAAGTCCTTTCTGCTCTACTCATTCCCAGAGTTCTACTGTTCTAACGTTGACCCTTTCAGACAATGAGGCCTTTTATCACCATTATCCAATAAGACCCTAAATCTCATTGCATACATCATACTTCTGGCACAGACAGTTTACTTGGTATGTAGAATTTTAACAAAAGATTAGGATGCCCAGGCTAAAGCTTTTTTAAAGTACTAGATTTGCTCATTTCTAATTTTACTTAAAATTACTAGTTTTTGCTTCTGTGCTTCAGTTAAAATGGTTAAAGTGTGTGACTAAAGCTTGATTTCATGTGATAGAAATAAAAGCCAGGGGAAAGAAAGAAACATGATTTCTCCTGGGACATAGTCACATAATGATAGCCTACCCCAGTCCCAGTAGCAAGCCAGAGAAGTGAAATAGCAAGTAGAATCTCTTAAGTTTATGATTTTCCTGTAAGATCCTAAATCTCTTAAGCTTATGATTTTCCTGTAAGATCCTAAATCTCATTGTGTACATCCTACTTGTGGCACAGAGATTGTACCTGGCATGTATAATTCCGACAAGCAAAATGACCCACTCGAAAGGCTTACAGACTTGAATTTTTTAAATCCATAACTTTTGTTGACATCTCTTTATGAATTCTTTGGTATCTTTTCATTTAGATAGTCATTGGTAATTACTAACATTATCTGTACTCCAGTCAACAAGCTAGATTCTGGGAGACACCTTGGGCAACAGGATACACTTGAGGGTCCACAGTTTACTGAAGTTTGCCAGATCAATAAGCAAAATACTAAGTGCTAAATGTCATGGGAGCCAAAGAACTGCAACCAGATTGAAATGAACCACACTGGGGACACAGGATTCAGGGTGGATGAAACAACTCTAGAGTACAGTAGAGGGAGTTTTTACTCTGTCTAACCCTTCTTCATTCCTTTTCCTAGAATCTGTCCTGCCTATACTCACATATCCAAACAATAATAATGTGGATGAATAAGTAACACTGTTTTGGCATCAAAAAAAATTACCAATATCCACATGAAAGAAAGTGATACTAATCTAGCATGTAAGTGAGTAATAAATAATGCTCTCCTAATCTAGAAAGTTCAGCAAGATAAAGCAACTAGGTCTTCTTTGCTTTTTTTAAATTTTTTTATCTTTATAGACTGCATTTTAATTCATTATATAGAAATGGTGTACAAACTTTTATTTGTATGGTTGTGCATGATGCAGATTTATACCATTCATATAATCATACATGTACATAGTGTAATGATGCCTGTCTCATTCCACCATCTTTCATACCACTGCCCCCTCCACCCTCTCATTTCCCTCTATGTAGTCTAATGTTCATCCATTCTTCTCTCACCCCCAAACCCTATTTTGTATCATCATCCACTTATCAGAGAAAACATTCAACCTGTGTTTTTTTGGGGATTGGCTTATTTCATTTAGCATGATATTATCTAATTCCATCCTTTTATCTGCAAATGCCATATTATTCTTTATGGCTGAATAATATTCCATTGTGTATATATATATATATATACTACAGTTTCTTTATCTGTTCATCTGTTGAATTGCATCTAGGTTGGCTCTACAATCTAGCTATTGTGAATTGAGTTGCTATAAACATTAAAGTGGCTGCGTTATTGTAGTATGCTAATGTGAACTCCTTGGGTATAAACCAAGGTGTAGGAGAGCTGGGTCAAAAGATGGGTCCATTCCAATTTTCTGAGAAATTTCTATACTGCTTTCCAGAGGGGCTGTAATAATTTGAAACTCTACAGCAATGTATGAGTGTACTTTTCCCCCCACATCCATGCAAAAATTTATTATTGTTTGTGTTCTTGAAAATAGTAATTCTTATTGGAGTAAGATGAAATCTTGTAGTTGTTTTAATTTGCATTTCTCTAATTACTAGAGATTTTGAACACTTTTTCATGTATTTATTACTCACATGTATCTCTTCTTCTGTAAAGAGTCTGTTCAGTTCCTTGGCCCCTTTATTGATTGGGTGTTTTATACTTTTGGTGCAAAGTCTTGTAAGTTCTTTATAAATTTTGGAGATTAGTGCTCTTTCTGAAGTGCATATGGAAAAGATTTTTCTATCACTCTGTAGGCTCTCTTTTCACATGATTAATTGTTTTCTTTGCTGAGAACAAGCTTTTTAGTTTGAATCCATCCCAATTATTGATTCTTGCTTTGATTTCTTTTGCTTTGGGAGTCATGTTAAGGAAGTCTGATCCTAAACTAACATGATGAAGATTCAGTCCTACATCTTCTATTAGGTGCAGGTTTGCTTGTCTAATTACTAAATCTTTGACCCATTTTGAGTGGAGTTTTGTGCAGGGTGAGAGATAGAGGTTTAATTTCATTTTACTGCATATGGATTTCCAGTTTTTCCAGCACCATTTTTTGAACAGGCTACGTTTTATCCATTGTATGTTATTGTCTCTTTGTGTAGTATGAGGTAACTGTATTTTTGTGGGTTTGTCTCTGTGTCTTCTATACCATTGGTCTGCCTGTCTATTTTAGTGCCAGTATCATACCATTTTTGTACTATTGGTTTGTACTATAGTTTAAGATCTGGTACTGTGATACCCCCTGCTTCAATCTTTGTGTTCAGGATTACTTTAGTGATTCTGGATTGTTTTTGCTTTCAGATGAAATTTCATGATTGCTTTCTCTATTTCTATGAGGAATATCATTGGGTCTTTAATTGGAATTGCATTGAATCCATTTAGCACCTTTTGTAGTATGGCTATTTTGAAAATTATTAATTTTGCCTATTCAAGAACATGAAATATTCTTCCATCTTCTAAGGTTTTAATTAATTTCTTTCTTTAATGTTCTGTAGTTTTTATTGTAGCAGTCTTTCACCTCTTCTGTTAGATTGATTCCCAAGTGTTTTTATTTTTGAGACTATTGTGAAAGGAGTGGTTTTCCTAATTTCTCTTTCAGAGGATACATCATTAATGAATGGAAATGTATTAGATTAATGTGTATTGATTTTACACCCTGCTAATTTTCTGAATTTATTTATTAGTTTAGAAGTTTTCTGGTGAATCCTGTAAATATAGAATGTTATCAGCAAATAGTGATAACTTGATTCCTTCTTTTCATATGCCTTTAATTACTTTGTCCTTTCTAACTGCTCTGGCTAGTGTTTCAAGGAAGATTTTGAATAGAAGTAGTGAAAGAGGGCATCCTTTTTTCCAGTTTTTAGAGGGAATGCTTTCAATTTTTCTCCATTAAGAATGATGTTGTCTGTGGGCTTAGCATAGATAGTCTTTACAATGTTGAGGTATGTTTCTACCATCCCTATATTTTCTACTGTTTTGAGCATGAGGGGGTTCTGTACTCTTAACTTTAAGTCTATTGATGTGATGAATTATGTATTAATTTCCAGATGTTGAACCAACCTTCCATCCCTGGTATAGATCCCACTTGCTCATGGAGCACTATCCTTTTAATATGTTCTTGTATGCAATTTTTCAGAATTTTTAAGGATTTTGCATCTATGTTCATCAGGGACATTGAGCTAGTGTTTTCTTTCCTTGATTCATCTTTGTCTGGTTCTGGCATCAGAGTGATACTAACTTCATAGAATGAGTTTGGAAGGTTTCCTTCTTTACTATTTCCTGGAATGCATTGAGGAATATTTGTGTTAGTTCCTCTTTGAAGGACTTATAGAATTCAACTGAGAATCCATCTATTCCTGGGCTTTTACTTGTTGATAGACTTTTGATGGCTTCTTCTATTTTGATGCTTGAAATTGACCGGCTTACAATGTGTATGTCTTCCTGATTCAGTTTGGGAGGATCATATGTTTCTAAAAAAGTGTCAGTGTGTTCAATATTTTCATATTATTTTCTTTTTTATCATGATTTTTAGTAATTTGGGTTTTCTCTCTCCTCTTTGATTTTAATTACTTCCTCTCTTCTATTTTTGGTGTTGAACTGTTTTTCTTCTTTAGGGCACAGACTCACTCAATTCCTTTAAGAAAAATAATATCTTCTCAAACCAAAGCAAAACACAGTGAGAAAACATAGTGCCAAGAGCAACTCTCTTTTGCCATCACCTCTAGGTTTCCTAGCTCACCTTTAGGTTTACTTCCATTGCTTCCAGGTTTATTATTCCCCTCAGTGGGTGTTATACTCCTTCTGTGCTTATTTTTGACAGGCATGTTCCTGTCCTGAGGGTGACCTAGCATTTTGTAGATGGGCCTGATCACACTTCAGGGAATGAATGAAGAGCAGAAGGGCCACTGGCACTTGCTGAACACTGGAAGGTACTGTTCCCTTTCTTATCCAAGATCTTGACCAATGGAGTGGGAATGAAACTTTCCTTGCATGGGGGAACCACACAGTCATCTTTAAGTCACTTTCTAGGATGTCCACATATTCATTATTTTTCTCAGTATCCACCTTCACAGAGGCCATGAAGAATAACTTCAGCTAAGTGTCTCTGCTCCTCTATTTCCATCTTCCACTCAGGGTATGACACATCAGGTAAGGGACTGTTCTTGGACAGTGTAAAGTCCTCTCTGTAGTGACTTGTCCACTCTGTCAGAGCAGGGGCAGGACTGGGATGTGTGGGCTTCTATTGCATCTTGAAGACAAATCCATAATTTTGTTGTCCTTCCCATGACTCCTGCCAGCCTTGACACCTGCCTCATTCTTCCCATAACTGTCCAGTGCCTTGGAGTTGGAGATGTTCTGTAGCACAGGGAGTTGGTGATGTACAGAAACTATGGCTCACAGCAACCAAACTGGTGAAGTCTGGAAATGTTTGATGGCTGCTCATTTAAAATAACCTACCTGGCTTCCTGGGTGGCCTGCTTAAATGTCTATTCTATGGGTTTGGGATCATAGATCTAGGTGAATCCATGCAAAGAACTGCAACATAAAATACAGAGGACTTTGATAATAGGGAAGATTCAGATGCCTGCCTCCATAGTCATAGGCCTGTCAGCAAACAGCAAAAGTGCAGGCACCCTATGTGATTCTTTGGGGTCTTACTGCAGAGTCCAGCAAAATTGTGCATGGTGTGGGTCAGAGTGATGACCATAGATGAAGAGGCTGTGTGCTCCAGGGACACAGGAGGACACAACTCCCACTACTGCATCTCCTCCAAATCTCTCCCATCATGAAGTAAATAAAAAAATGCTAATCCTAAACCTAAAGTAAGAAATTTATAACCCCAATCACATTCAGAGGATAACCCAAAACCTCATGCCATGTGAGACTTTCCAGGGACATTCTGAATCAATTGTTTCTACATCCTACATTCTCAGCCCTCTGTATTTTGGTCCTTCTTCTTACCCCTTACAATATAATTTTGTATTTTTTATTCAAAGACAACTTTTTCAGTGCTCTTAGCCAATTCCCACTTTTCTAAGCTGTTGAACTTCATTCACTTCAGTCTTCACTACAATTTCACAATCATTTCCCTCTAAAAATGGTGACATTCCAGATTCTAAATCATAACCTCACATAGAATAGTAACTCCATAGCTGTGCAATTCAACTGGCCACAAATGTTGTTTAAATACAAATTTAAATTAACAAAAATTAATTAAAATTTAAAAATCTAAGTCCAAAATCACACTAGCCTTTTAAAGGACACAACAGACACACTGGCTGCCATGTTGAACAAAATAGACTGGGAAACATTCCAATCTCCTATAAGGGACATGTCTGCTCCACAGCATAAATACTTGCAAAGAGAATATGCCTCCATATGCACTGTCTTTTCTGTATGGCCCAGTACAAGAACATCTGCTTCTCCTCCTACTCCTGTTTGCTCCTCCCAACTTCTTTCATGTTGGCATGCTATAGGATTTTCCTCAATCCTCTGCTTGTCTCATTCCAATTTCTCATAAGACAAACTTTTCCACATCACCATTCATATACTTGTGGCTTCCAAATTCCTATTACCAGCACATCATCTCATCTAAGTTCCAGACTACTAATCAACCCATAAATGCATTTTCAGTTTCTTAGTTAAAAATGTTCAAGTAAAACAAAAAAATTAAAAATGATAAAACCTTTTCAAAACCAAGCTTAACTTCTTCCCTTTACAAAACTTTATTTTTGAACACAGCCATTCTTGTAAATGACAATTCAAATAATATGCATCTTCCACTCTTAAACTTCTATTGGCTTCACTATAATTATGAAATGAATATCCCCCAGAATTTGGCCCCATTGTTTTTTTTACAATATAATAAATATCTAACAGCATGACAAAAATATTTCAGAGGGTAAAGTGCTGGTTGGAATTAAGACTGTTAAGCAGAACATGGTCAGTTCTTCTAATAAGCAGTCATAGAGTACTAATAGCAAACACCCCAACTTCATGAGGAGGACCAGTGATAAAGTCAGAGAAAGATTGAATGGCACTGAATGATTTCTCAAGAAAAAAATAATATCATGCTTACAGAACTTGAAGAGTTAGCTGAGAAGTGTAGCTAGCATTTCAAGCAGAGAAAAAAATTCACATAGGAAGTACAAGCAATCCTTTGTCAAAGGCACAAAAGAAGCTACAAAAACCAGCTGTGGAGATGAATCTGGACATATACAAAAGGAACCAAAGTTTTTTTTTTTTCACAAGTTTAATTTTAATATTCTATTTTATTAATTTATTTACATTTTTGCAATAAAGCAGACACTTTTTAACTTATTAGTTATACATGATAGAATGCATTTATACATTTTGAAGTATACACAAAAGAATTGTAGTCTCTCATGTTTCTTGCTGTACTAATTTAGGATCACATCATTCATGCAGTTCTACTTGTCCGTGAGGTAATAATGACTATTTAACACTACTATCATTCCTACCTGCATAAAAATCCTCCTACTTTTGCTTCCCTCTATCTAATATAAAGTGATTGTATTCTTTTCTATTGCTGCCCCACTTTTTGTGAATTAGCATCCACAAAACAGGGAAAACATTTGGATTTTGTTGTTTTGGGTTTGGCTCATTTCACTTGGTTTGATATTTTCTAACTCCATCTACTTACCCACAAATGCCAGAATTTTATTCTTCTTTAACACTGAGTAATATTCCATGGCATGCTCTTTATATACCATATTTTCTTATCCATTCATCTGTTGAAGGGCATCTAGATTGTTTCCATGTTTAACCTGTTGTGAATTGAGCTGCTATAAACATTGGTATGGCTGTGGCACTGTAGAATGCTGATTTTAAGTCTTTTAGGTATAAACAGAGAGTGGGATTGGTGGGTCAAATGGTAGTTTCATTCCAAGTTTTCTTAGAAATCTCCATACTGCTTTCCATTATGGTTGCACCAATTTACATTTTCACCATAAATGGATGAGTGTACCTTTTTCACCACATCCTCAACAACATTTCTTGTTGCTTGGATTATTGATAAGTGCCATTCTGATTGGAGTGAGATAAAATCTTAGAGTAGATTTTATTTTCATTTTTCTAATTGCTAGAGATATTGAACATTTTTTCATATATATATGTTGACTGACAGTATATCTTCTGTGAAGGATCTGTTCAGTTCCTTAGTCCATTAATTTTTTTGGTTTTTTTTTTTTTTGGTGTTAAGATTTTTGAGTTCTCTATATGGCCTAGAGATTAATGCCTTTTCCAAGGTGCATGTGTTAAAAATTTTCTCTTAATTTGTAGGCTCTTTCTTCACATTATTGATTGTTACTTTTGCTGAAAAGAAGTTAATTAGATTGAGATCATCCCATTTATTGATTCTTGATTTACCTTTTTGTTATTTAGAGGTCTTGTTAAAGAAATCAGAACCTTGATGGTCATGGTGAGGATCTGGGCCTACTTTTTCTTCTAGTTAGTCCCGAAGTCTCTGTTCCATTCCAAATCTTTGATCCACAGTCAGTTGAGTTTCATGAAGGGTGAGAGATAAGGGCTTAGTTTAATTTTGTTACATGTGGCTTTCCAGTTTTACCAGCACCACTTGTTGAATAAGGTATCTTTTCTCAGTTAATATTTTTGGTGCCTTTATCTAAGGTGAGATTAGATTTTTGTGGGTTTGTTTCTGTGCCTTCTATTCTGTACCATTGGTCTCTGTGTCTTTTGTGGTGACAATATCATGTTGTTTTAATTACTATGGCTCTGTAGTATAGTTTGAGATTTGGTATTGTGATGCTATCTACTTCACTTTTCTTGCTAAGATTTGCTTTGGGTCTTCTGGGCCTCTTATTTTTCCAAGTGAATTTCATGATTGCTTTTCCTATTTCTATAAAGAATACCATTGGGATTTTAGTAGAAATTGCATTAAATTTGTATAATGCTTTTGGTATTATGGCTATTTTGGCAATATTAATTCTGCCTATCCAGGAACATGAGAGGTCTTTCCATCTTCTAAGGTCTTCTTCAATTTCTTTCTTTAGCGTTCTGTAGTTTTCATTGTAGAGGTCTTTCACCTCTTGTTAGATTGATTCCCAAGTATTTTTTTAGGTGAATGGGAATGTGGTAGTGTTTTTATTTCAATTTCGGTGGATTCATTACAAGTGTATAGGAATGTGTTTGATTTACGGGCATTGATTTTATATTCTGCTTCTTTCCTCAATTCATTTATTCTAGAAGTTCTTTCGTGGAATTTTTTTGATCTTTCAATTACAGAATCATGTCATTAGCAAATGGTGATAGCTTATTTTCTTCTTTAACTCTTTGTATACATTTAATTTTTTTCTTCTATTTTTTCTGGCAAGAACTTCAAGGACAGTGTTGAGTAAAAGTGGTGAAAGAGGGCATTCTTGTCTTATTTCAGGTTTTAGAGGGAAAGATTTCAATGTTTCTCTATTTAGAATTATGTTAGCCTTGGGTTTAGAATATATGGCTTTTACGATGTTGAGGTAGGTTCTTACTATTCCTAGTTTTTCTACTGTTTTGAGCATAAAGTGGTGTTGTATTATCAAATTATCTTTCTATATCTAATATGATGATTGTATGATTTTTGTTTTTAATTCTATTGATATGATGAATTACATTTTTTGCTTTCAATATGTTGAAACATCCCTGTCTCCCTTGGATGAACTGAACTTGATTGTGGTTCACCATCCTTATGTTTTTGTATGAGAATTGCCAGAATTTTATTGAGATATTTGCATATATATTCATCAGGGATATTTTTCTGAAGTTTTCTTTCTTTGGTGTGTCTTTGTCTTATTTTGGTATGAGGGTAATATTAGTCTCATAGAATGAACTTGGAAGGGTTTGTCTCTTTATATTTCATAGAATAATTTGAGGAGTATTGGTGTTTGAAGATCTTGTAGGACTCAAATGAGAAGCTGTCTGGTCTTAGATTTTTCTAAATTGTTAGGTTTTTAATGGTGTTTTTGATTTCATTATTGATATTTTTCTGTTGAAATCATGGATGACCTCCTGATTCAGTATAGATCATATGTCTCTAGAAATTTTTCAATGTCTTCAATATTTTCTATATTATTGGTTTATAAATTCTCAAAATAATTTCAAATTATCTTCTGTATATCAGTTGTGTCCATTTTGATATTTTGTTTTTCACAACATATTTCAGCAATTTGGCTGTCTGTTTTTTACTCTTTGTAGTGTGGCTAGTTGTTTATCAATTTTATTGTTGTTTTTCAAAGAATAAACTTTTGTGTTTTGTCAACTTTTTAATTTTTTTTAGTTTTAATTTTATTGATTTTAGTGCTGAGTTGAATTATTTCCTGTATTCTACTCTTTTTGATGTTGATTTTTTCTTTTTTTCCTAGAGCTTTCAGAAGTAAAGTTGTCATTTATTTGTTGACTTTTTATTCATTAATAAATAACTCAATGCAATAAATTTTCCTCTTGGTACTGCATTCATAGTATACCAGAAATTCTGGCATGTTGTGTCAGTGTTCTCATCTACCTCTAAGTATTTCACCCTTGGTTTCTTCTACTGTCCATTCATCATTTAATTGTGTATTATTTAGTTTCCATGTGTTAGAGATGATTTTATTTTTTATTTTATAATTTATTTCTAAATTTAGACCATTATGATCTGATAGAATGCAGGGTATTATAGCCATTTTTTGTATTTATTAAGAGTTTCTCTCTGGCATAAAATATAATCTGCCTTAGAAAAGGATCAATGTGCTGCCAAGGAAAAATTATATTCACTCATTGTTGAATGAAATATTATAATAACTGTTAAATCTAAATTATTGAGTGTGCTATTTATTTCTATCATTTCTTAATTTAGTTATTTAGAAGATCTATCAAGTAGTAAAAGAGTTGTTATAGTCACCCAGTATTATTTTGTTGTGGTCTACTTCATTCTTGAAATTGAGAAGGGTTTTATTTTGTTTGTTTTGTTTTGTTTTATTGTTGTTGTACTTAGATGCTCTATTGTTTGGAGCATAAACATTTACAATTGCTATGTCTTGCTGCTGTATAATTCCGTTTAGTAGAGTGAAATGAACTTCTTTATCCCTTCTCATTAACATGACCTTGGAGTACACTTTATCTGATATAAGGATGGAAACCCCTGCTTGTTTATGTAATCCATATGAGTGATTTTTTTTTCTTATCCTTTCACCTTCAGTCTGTGGATGATGTTGCCTATAAAGTGAGTCTCTTGGAGACATCATATTGTTGTGTTTTGCTTTTTAATCCAATCTACTTATGTTTTTTATTGATGAGTTTATGTCAATAATATTCAAGGTTATTACTGAGATATAAATTTTTCCCAGTCATTTTACATTATTTCTGGGTTTAATTTGATTTAGTTTTTTTTTTTTTTTGACTATTCATTTAGAGTACTTCCACCCTTTGCTGGATTTCACTTTTCTTCTTCACTTCATCCTCATGGGATGTTTCATTGACAATGTTCTGTAGTGCAGGCATTCTAATTGTCAGTTTTTAAACTTATGTTTATCTTGGAAGATATTTATTTCATCTTCAAATCTGAAAGTTAATTTTGCTGATATGAAGTTCTTGGTTGCCATCCATTTTCTTTCAGAGCTTGAAATGTGTTGTTCTATGACCTCCTAGCTTTGAGGGTCTGGATGGAGAAATCAGTTGAGATCTAAATTGGTTTTCCCTTAAACATAAGTTGTTTTTTTCTTTTTCCTCTCACAGCCTTCAAGATCTTATCCTTATTCTATATTTTAATCATTTTCATTATAATGTGTCTTGGTGTGGGTCTTCTGTAGTTTTGTATATTTGGCTTCCTGTAAGCCTTCTATATTTGATTTTCCATTTTATTCTTTAGGTTTGGAAATTTTATGATATTATGTCATTGAAAAGATTGTGCATTCCTTTTGCTTGTTTCTCTGTTTATTCTTCTACCAGATAACTCTTGAAATTGTTCTCAAGTTATCCCATAGCTTCTGGAAGTTCTGCTCATGAATTCTTACCATTGCTGCATGGTCAACATTACTTTTAAAATTAAATAGTTCTTCATTTTCTGAGGTTATCTCTTCCAAATTGTCTAGTTTGTTGGTGAAGATTTCCACTGTGTTTATACTTTGATTTATTGATTCCTTCATTTTGAGAATTTATGCTTGTTTTTTTCACAAACTCTAATTCTTTATTGAAGTGATCTTTCACTTTCTGTATTTTCTCTTTGATTTCACTCTTTATACCATCCTTTATTTCACAGATGCAGATTAACCATATACTTTCTAAACTTCTTCTTGGATGTTTCTTCTATTGTGTTGTCAAGTGACTTCACTAATTGGGGCATTTTGGTTTGTTTGTTCCTTTTTTTCACTTGTTTTTCATGTTTTGTGTGTTTTCCCATCTAGTTTTATGAATCTGAGACAATATAGATTCTACCCTTTACACCTATATTGTAAATAAAGATTTCCATTACCCCACCTTTAAGAGAGAGACCAAAAACAACAACACCTATAGCAAACAATATACAGCCTCAAAACTAATATCTACTTGCAAGTCTTTCACTGTCCTCTTGCTATAAACAACAATAATGAGTTCAATCATTGTCCACAATAAAAGCAGAACATTTGTTATACAGATTTACAATCTCAAATAGTGGACAAGGCAGAAGAGAAACAGTATAGGACTTGGTGTTCATGAGGGAGAAACAGAGAAATCAGAGACAAAAATCCAGAAAGCATGGGAGAGAAATGAACAGAGACTGGCTGTTATGTGGAGAAACAGTAGAAAGGGAATATAGGAAGACAGACAAGCAAGAAAAACAATGCATACTGAGAGAAGAAAAAAATAAAAATATAAGAATATACAGAAAATATAGCAGAACTGCAAAATACCATATGTATATCATTGTCTTCAATAAAGTGGTGCACAAAATCACCCTGCTCCAAATATGATAGAGAGAGATCAGAGAAAAAATAATAAAATAAATCTCAGTGGAAAATTCAACATCTGTCTCTGCCAGCATCCAAATGCTTCTCAGCCCTGTCTCTGACTTATCACAAGACAGACCCTTGGAGACCTAGCCACTATCTCACCACTCTGGACCTCAAATGTCCTGGGTTTGGCCACATTGCAATTTGATGATCACAGTGCCACTGGAATTTGGAGGGAGACAACCAGGGATTAGCAACCCTGAGATGCTGTACTAGATGGGAGCAACCCATACTCCCAGGAGGCAGATCACACTTGCAGCCAATCTCATAGGCACCCTGATGCTGAACCTTCAGTTCTTGGCCAGTGACCCCAGACAGGTGCAGTTGTGCCCCAAAATGGCAGTGACACAAAACCCACTGGCACCCCATAATAATCCCAGGCTCTGGTTGGCACCTTATAATGAATGCCACCACATGCAACCAAACCTGGAGTCTCCCTGGCAGTGAACCTCTGGGCAGTGTTGGAAGGGGTAATAGCATGAGTCAATGGTAGCTGGCAGGGGGTCAGCAAGAGCTGCAGTCATCAGTGGTGTTGGCAGCAGGTGGGGGGACTGGCAGAAGTGGCAGCTGTGGCTCTGGCAGCAACTGCCACAGCACCCAGAGAGGAGAACTCTAGGTGATCTTCTGAGACCAGCAAGAACTTTGGTGTGAGCAGCACCAGCATCAGTGGCAGCAGCAGTGCAGTTGACAGTCAAGCATTTGAGGCAT
This sequence comes from Sciurus carolinensis, assembly GCF_902686445.1. Taxonomy (NCBI): domain Eukaryota; kingdom Metazoa; phylum Chordata; class Mammalia; order Rodentia; family Sciuridae; genus Sciurus; species Sciurus carolinensis. Next base: position 441,939 of record NW_025920164.1, on the reverse strand, counting down.
TATCAAGGGTAGCAGACCTCCAGGTGACACTGTCTGTAACAGCATCAAGAGCAACAGGGCCTGGAGAAAGACCTCTGGGCATCTGAAGCAGAAGCATCAGGTTCAGCTGTGGCACAGGTGCCTGCAGCAGTAGCACCAAGGGAAAAGATATCCAGGCATCTGTGGCAGTTTCACCCCACCCCCCAGAGAGGACCTGCAGGCAGCAGCAGTGGCATCCATGGTCATATCATCATGGGCATCCCCAGCACCTGATGAAATCTCTTGGCATCTGGGACTAGTTTTAGATTTAATAAAGTTTGAAATAATGTCTTCAACTTCAGTTCTTCTTGTTCTCCCATGCTTCTGCAAGACTCAGTCTTTGCAACAGTCAGACTCACTTTTTGCTTTGTTTAAGACAGAACAATCATATCATTTGTAAATAATTTTAATATGATGCTAGTTATAGTTACTGAGTGTTCTCCAAAATGCTATAAGGTACTAAGTGCTTACTAGGCACTTTAATATTCCTACCAATCCTTCTTAAAGAAGAGTCAATCCAAGGTACATGAGATCAAATATACTTACTTTATGTCATGAAGCTAATAACAGATGACATGTAGGTACAAATTGAGGACTGTTTTACATCTTTGCATGTCTTCATCACTGCTGAGCTTTCCGTCTTCCAAGGACTTCTTCATAAATATCCCTCCTTAATGCTGCTACTTTGTGAGTAAAAATTCCTAGGAATATTTCAGAGAACAACACAAACATGTACCAGTAAAGTGTAGATACATCCAAAGACTGAAAAGGTCACAGTTATACTGGTATCTATTTTACAGCTTCCAGGTGATGATGGTGGCCCCAGTTTCAATTTCAAGGGCCATGAATATCTTATGGGTTTGTTTGAGTCATCTCAGAGCAGAAGGGTTGCTTTTCTATGAACTGAAATTGCATCAATTTGTCTGTTCCACTGCCTCACAGAGCCCTAGGTTCAATCACAGCAGCCCTCACACAGAGAAGGTTGGTGTAACTGTGAAAGTGGTTCACTTTACTTTTTGAATATAGATCTGAGGCTTATTTTTAAAAGGGGTATGATTTTATTTTCTTCTTCTTCCTTTCCCCCTCCCTAACCTGGGGTTGGGGAACAAGATTACATTGAGTTTTCTATTCTCTACAGGAAGGAGATATCTGCCAGAAGAACTGGGAAATGAATATCTTCCAAATTAACAAGTCAATGTTAACATGCCATCAGGGTGCCCTGGGATCCACTGTCAGGGCACTTCTGGAATGAAGCCTTTGAAAAGTTTCTTTAAAATGCCTTTGTTCCTCCTAATGGGGAGTACCACAGTCTTTGTGACAGGAGTCCCCTGTGTTTCTTCTTTGCTAGCAAAGCAATACTTTTTTTCTTTTGCTCAATACTATGTCCTTGTTATTTAATTGTCATCAGGAACAGGACAGAGCATTTGGTTACAAATTTGTTCCCCACCTGGAGAACCAAGAGCAATTCCCAACCCTGGCTTTCTTGTGTAGGACTGGCACTGCAAGCAACTGCACTTCCATGCTGAATGAAGATGTATGGCAAATGAAGATGTATGAAATGAAAAGTGGACTACTAAAAAATTAGTAAATGGGACACCTTGCCTTGGGTTGAACAAGAGGAGATATTCCTGTAAGTAAAGGGAGTGACTGAGGAATTCCCAGCAGCTACTAAAGACCACTTTGCTTCAGGGAACTCCAGCCTTCCTTTCCTGAATTTTAAGGATTGCTCCATCTTGGTCTGCTTTGAGAAAAAGGATACTGAATGCAGTTATGTCTGGATACCTCAGTCACTTGGTAAGCTCCCTCTGTGTGCACACCAAGACCCTTGATTCTACACATCTGGTTCCCCTTTATGGGAATATATAATCCCTTTTTGTGGGGACATCTGTGGTGCCACTAGTGTAGAAGTCATGGTTAAGTGGTAGTTGGAAACTTTGCAGGAATTTCCCTCATCTGTTCTGTTTTAAAGATTTCCCTCTGTCAGCTATGGTTTGGGGATCCTCTTTGCCTGTCTCTTGGTTTTTTTGTTTGCATTTGTTTCTGGTCCCTTAAGACATGGGAAATTGATTGTATAGATTGTTTCTTGGGAAAGATCTTGACTGAATCAGCCACATATAGGTATAAAACTGTCTAAGAAAAAGATAATGTTTAATTGTAACCCTGCGCTCTTTGAATGGTTTTCTGTATTATTACAATCTTGCACTTGGGAGTTGGCCTGTCAGAGGTAAAATAAACAAAATATTCTGTATGTACAGGCATGTATGCAATTATGTAATAAATCTTAACAGGCAAAAACTAAGTTGTATGCAAAAGGTGCTCCTTTTCATGTGTGAGTACGGCAGGACAACAAAGTTGCTTTTATTTATTTTTTTTCTTTCCAAACCAGTGCTAACAGTCTGAGTACTACTTCTCAATCTTGCCTCAGGCAGCTGCAAATCATATTGCTGTGGATCAAGGACACAGTCCTGATATAAAGGAGAAAAAAGAAAATCCCAGGAAAGCTGCCGGGTCTATAGAGAAATAGGCAAGGAGGATGTAGCCTCTACCCTACTTTCCAGCCACTCTTTGCCCATGAGAATAAAACCTGACTTTGAGAACAGGGCTCAATTCACGGCTTCTGCAGATGAATGAATCTATATGAACCATAGACCTCACTGATTTTCTTTCTGGGTTCTTGCTCCTTGGAATCAAAGAATGAAATTCACAGATGGTGATAGAGGACAAAAATGAAAGAAATAAACATAGTTTTGAATGAAAGGAGATAAAGATGAATCTCCCTTTGATGTGAGGGGAAAACATTTGGAAAACTTCTACACTTAAGTATACCAGTTAAGAAATTAGGCTTTGGATGAAGGTGTTTATCCGAGTCCATGGTCAACAGATATTAAAAATGTTAAGGCTAATTGTTGGAATCTATTCTGTACAGATGTTGGGACGATACCAAGGCTGTTGACTTGCCCATAACTTGCTATTTGGTTGTGTTCTTTTAGTTCCTAAGTCTAAATTTTTTTGTAACTTCCATTTGGGTCCACCCCCATTTTCATTTTCCTAACACTCTGGGACAAAGGAGTGGACTGGAATGCTTAACCTCACAGGGTTTCCTTTACATTTGAAAAAACCCTATCTGGGACTCATTATATTCATTGGTGATTAACTAAACTATCTTAATGGGGATGGAAGATGAAAGCTGCCAGTCACAGCAAATGAAACAATGGTTTCTAATGTTATTAAATTATAATGTGAGGACAAACTTGTCTCCTCTTATTAAGATCTGTCCTATTTTATCAGGGGACACTTCTGGTTGCGGGTCTTCCCTCTTGCCCACAAAGCTAAAATACAAGAATCTCCCTGAGTCCCCATGAATTCAAACACCTGTCTTTTGGCCTGATGATTTCTGAAGAAAGAGGTCCCTAATAATTTCTGTCACCTTCACTAGACAGTGCCTTTATATACAAAAGTATGTAAAGATAGAATCTCTAGGTACAATTAGCAATGGGGAACTCACTTAAAGTTGATGGCATTATGATGATGGTAAGGGAGACTGGTCAAACAATAACCTGTGTTACAAATCTTTGAGTGTACACTGGAAATAAAAAAAGATTTAAGGCACAGATTTTAAATATGCCAAACTGTCTAATCCCTTTGCTGGGATAAAATTTGTCATGTAAATTCAATGTACAGATAACATACTTGCACCAAAATTAAAAATTTCAAGTGCAAATATCTTCCAGGAAAAGAAAACAGAAAGTGCTCTGCTGGATGCCTAGTAGAAGTGAGAAAGGCCTTTTAAGAAAAAGTGACCCCGGGAAGAGTGATCAATGTTATCTTAACCAAGTTTACATTTAGGAGAGAATAACTTGCCCCAGGGAAATAAAAAAAACAATAGCAGCTCATTTTATAATAGCTAGATTGTGGAACCAACCTATATGTCCTTCAAAAAATAAATGGATAAAGAAACTGTGATATATATACACAATGGAATATTATCCAGTCATAAAGAAGAATAATATTATGACATTTGCAGATAAATGGATGCAATTGGAGAATATCATGTTAAGTGAAACAAGTCAATCTCAAAAAACCAAAGGCAGAATATTTTTCCTGATAAGTGGATGATGAAACATGATGGGGGTGGTGGTATGGTGGGTGAGAGAAGAATGGAGGAACTTTAGATTACATAGAGGGAAATGAGAGGGAGGAGGTATGAAAACTGGTGGAATGAGACAGACATCATTACCCCATGTACATGTATGATGACATGAATGGTGTAAATCAACATTGTGAACAACCCTAGAAACAAAAATACGTGCCCCATTTATGTACAGTGAATCAAAATGTTGTCTGTGAAAATAAAATAATAATAATAAAAGAAGAGGCACTCATTCTCTTCTGGACAGTTTTTTAAATTGTACAATGAGTCTGCTTTGCCAGATATCCTACTCTGCCTCTTCTGTCTGTTCAAAAACCTCACACTGATGAATACCAATTTGTGCAAGAATTGACAGGTATAAAATATTAAAATGTGATGTCAATTGCTTTTAGGATTTTTCTTTGTCAGAGACACAGCTGATTTAATATCTTGACCAGGCTTGATTTTTAATAATAACTTAAATATACTTGGCTAGAAATATATATACATATGAAATTAAACATATTTGAGGCTTATCTAAATATTCTATAAAAGTTTAAAAATAAAAGTTCATGTAGATTTAACCAGTACCTTACATCTGGCATAGGGCAACACTGCCAATTATAAAACTTACCTATATCTGTCTGCTCTAAGTCTAATTTGAATTATTAACACTTTTCCCAAAATGTATAAGAGATTTAAGGCTATTGTTTATTTTTACTAGTACTCCTAAACTCTGCAAGCCTGTAAGTATTTGTGGATTCTTAATTTTACTGTGAAAATTAAACCTAGTTAAAATAAGGACATCTGTATAATGGTGATACTATTAGTCCTTTGTAGGTTAAGTATATTCAAGTTCTTCTAAGATACAAATTATAAATATAAAACTTGGAAGAGCACTTTACCAAGCTGGTGTTCTCCAAACTGAAGTTGTTTAAATTGGTAATTTTAAATAATATAAAAATAAAAATATTAAATTGGAAATTAATATTATTTAATATTCTGTAACTGAACCTGTTATCAATAAGATGCATGTAAAATTTTATGTTACTTTTTACACTGGGGTAAAAACTTAAATGTATTTTAGAAAGACAAAGAGAGCCTGATCTATTTAAAGATGGATATTGTAAAACATGCATTTTGCCACTTTCCAATGAAAAAGGATCTAAAATCTCTTAAACTTTTCATTGATTCATATTTCAGATGTAATGTTGCATTGTGATTTGTGAAGAGACCTTGAGATAAGGCTCTGCCTCCCACCTTACTCCATGTTAGAATGACTCCCAATTAGCTTAGACTTTTACTCATTTAAAGTTGTTTGATCAAAAGATCAATTTTTGTTGCAAAGATTACTGTTGTCTCAAAATAAACAGGAGGCATACTATAAATAAGTAAGGTATGGGATTATAGAAAAGTTGTGTTTCTTGGACCATAGCTATTATACAAACTGAATGCATTTTTGCTATTGTTAATTTCATTTTGTATTTTTCTTGTAAATTTTAATTGTTATGTGTTAGTACTTCAAAAAAGTGTAGCTTCTAATATAACAAACCGAGTTAATTTGAGGTGATGGGTAATCATCTACAGAGGACAGACTGGATGTAATACTTCCACAACTAATACTGACCCCTGCCTCATCTATTTCCTACCACTCCAACACTTGACACAGTTCTGTTGGAGTAGAGGATCAACACTTGACACTGTTCTGTTGAAATATCATCCTCCCTTTTGGGGGCCATAGGCGTGGCCTGTCTCCATGTGCTCTAGATTTTAATTCTAACAATCAATATATTCTTAGATTCAGATTATAGAGAATGCTGGAGAGATTTTATGGTCCTGGGACACAAAATAACATACAATAAATTTTAATATTAATTCTTACATGAAATTATAAATAAGCAATAATGATTTAATCAAATTTGTAAGAAGTCTGTGATTTCTTTTAGTATACAAATTCTCTAAAAGTTATATGTAAGTATGTGAGAGTATTCCTCTGAGCTTTGATGTGGTGTTTGGTCTTCATTGCTTTCTTTTTCTTTTTTTTTTCTTTTTTTTTATTGTGAGAAAATGGGATACATGTTCTTTCTCTGTTTGTACATAGAGTAAAGGCATACCATTTGTGTAATCATACGTTTACATAGGGTGATGTTGGTTGATTCATTCTGTTATTTTTTCCTTTTCCCCCCACCCCTCCCATCCCTCTTTTCCTTCTATACAGTCCTTCATTCACCCATTCTTGCCCCCCTCCCTAACCCTCACTCTAACCCTAAAACTAACCCCTCCCACGCCCAATTATGTATCATCATCCACTTATCAGCGAGATCATTTGTCCTTTGGTTTTTCGAGATTGGCTTATCTCACTTAGCAGGATATTCTCCAATTTCGTCCATTTGCTTGCAAATGCCATAATTTTATCATTCTTTATGGCTGAGTAATATTCCATTGTATATATATGCCAGAGTTTCTTTATCCATTCATCATCTGAAGGGCATCTAGGTTGGTTCCACAATCTGGCTATGGTGAATTGAACAGCAATGAACATTGATGTGGCTGTATCTCTGTAGTATGCTGATTTTAAGTCCTTTGGGTATAGGCCAAGGAGTGGGATAGCTGGGTCAAATGGTAGTTCCATTCCAAGTTTTCTAAGGAATCTCCAAACTGCCTTCGAGAGAGGTTGCACTAATGTGCAACCCCACCAGCAATGTATGAGTGTACCTTTCTCCCCACATCCTCGCCAACACCTGTTGTTGCTTGTGTTCTTGATAATCGCCATTCTGATTGGGGTGAGATGGAATCTTAGGGTGGTTTTGATTTGCATTTCCCTTATTACTAGGGATGTTGAACATTTTTTCATATATCTGTTGATTGCTTGTACATCTTCTGTGAAGTGTCTGTTCATTTCCTTAGCCCATTTGTTGATTGGATTATTTGTATTCTTGGTTTAGAGTTTTTGGAGTTCTTTATAGATTCTGGAAATTAGCGCTCTATCTCAAGTATGGTTGGCAAAGATATTATCCCACTCTGTAGGCTCTCTCTTCTCATTGCTGATAGTTTCCTTTGCTGAGAGAAAGCTTTTTAGTTTGAATCTATCCCAGTTGTTGATTCTTGCTTTTATTTCTTGTGCTATGGGAGTCCTGTTGAGAAAGTCTGGTCCTAAGCCAACATGTTGAAGATCAGGACCTACTTTTTCTTCTATAAGATGCAGGGTCTCTGGTCTAATTCCGAGGTCCTTAATCCACTTTGAGTTTAGTTTTGTGCACGGTGAGAGATATGGGTTTATTTTCATTTTGTTGCATATGGATTTCCAATTTTCCCAGCACCATTTATTGAAGAGGCTATCTTTTCTCCATTGCATATTTTTGGACCCTTTGTCTAGTAAGAGTAAATTATATTTATTTGGGTTTGTGTCCGTGTCCTCTATTCTGTACCATTGATCTACCTGTCTATTTTGGTACCAATACCATGCCGTTTTTGTTACTATTGCTTTGTAGTACAGTTGAAGTTAAGGTATTGCAATACCCCCTGCTTCATTTTTTCTGTGAAGGATTGCTTTAGCAATTCTGGGTTTCTTATTCTTCCAGATGAATTTCATGATTGCTTGTTCTACTTCTGTAAGGTACATCATTGGGATTTTAATTGGAATTGCATTGAATCTATATAGCATTTTTGATAGTAAGGCCATTTTGACAATATTAATTCTGCCTATCCAGGAACATGAGAGATCTTTCCATCTTCTAAGGTGTTCTTTAATTTCTTTCTTTAGAGTTCTGTAGTTCTCATTGTAGAGGTCTTTCACCTCTTTTGTGAGATTGATTCCCAAGTATTTTATTTTTTTCGAGGCTATTGTGAATGGAGTAGTTTTCCTAACTTCTCTTTCTGAAGATTCATCACTTATGTATAAAAATGCATTGGATTTATGAGCATTGATCTTGTATCCTGCTACTTTACTGAATTCACTTATGAGTTCTAAGAGTTTTCTGGTGAAACTTCCTGGTTCCTCTAAGTATATAATCATATCATCAGCAAATAGGGATAGTTTGAGTTCTTCTTTTCCAGTTCATATCCCTTTAATTTCTTTGGTCTGTCTAATTGCTCTGGCTAGAGTTTCAAGGACGATATTGAATAGGAGTGGTGAGAGAGGGCATCCCTGCCTTGTTCCAGATTTTAGGGGGAATGCTTTCAGTTTTTCATCATTAAGAATAATATTAGCCATGGGCTTAGCATAGATGGCCTTTACAATGTTAAGTAACGTTCACACTATCCCTATTTTTTCTAGTGTTTTGAGCATGAAAGGGTGCTGTATTTTATCAAATGCTTTTTCTGCATCTATTGAAATAATCATGTGATTCTTAACTTTAAGTCTGTTGATATGGTGAATGACATTTATTGATTTCCTGATGTTGAACCAACCTTGCATCCCTGGGATGAAACCCACTTGATCGTGATGCACTATCTTTTTAATACATTTTTGTATGCGATTTGCTAAAATTTTGTTGAGAATTTTTGCGTCGATGTTCATTAGAGATATTGGTCTGAAATTTTCTTTCCTCAATGTGTCTCTGTCTGGTTTAGGTATCAGGGTGATATTGGCTTCGTAGAATGAGTTTGGGAGGGTTCCCTCCTCTTCTATTTCATGGAATACTTTCAAAAGTATTGGAATGAGCTCTTCTTTAAAGGTTTTGTAGAACTCGGCTGAGAAACCATCAGGTCCTGGACTTTTCTTTGTTGGTAGGCTTTTGATGACCTCTTCTATTTCATTACTTGAAGTTGGTCTATTTAAATTGTGTATGTCCTCCTCGTTTAGTTTAGGCAATTCATAGGTCTCTAAAAACTTGTTGATATCTTTGAAATTTTCTATTTTGTTTGAATATAGATTTTCAAAATAGCTTCTAATTATGTATTGTATTTCAATTGTGTCTGTTGTGATATTTCCTTGTTCATTCCGAATTTTGGTAATTTGGGTTTTCTCTCGTCTTCTCTTTGTTAGTGTGGCTAAAGGTTTATCAATTTTGCTTATTTTTTTGTAGAACCAACTATTTATTTTGTCAATTATTTGTATTGTTTCTTTCGTTTCAATTTCATTGATTTCAGCTCTGAGTTTAACTATTTCCTGTCTTCTACTACTTTTGGTGTTGGTCTGTTCTTCTTTTTCTAGGATTTTGAGCTGTAGTGTTAGGTCGTTTATTTTTTGAGTTTTACTTCTTTTATTAAATGCACTTCATGAAATAAATTTTCCTCTAAGTACTGCTTTCATAGTGTCCCAGAAATTTTGATACGATGTTTCTTTGTTCTCATTTACCTCTAAGAATTTTTTAATTTCCTTCCTAATATCTTCTGTTATCCATTCATCATATAATAGCATATTGTTTAATCTCCAGGTGTTGGAGTAATTTCTGTTTTTTACTCTTTCATTTATTTCTAGTTTCAATCGATTATGATCTGATAAAATACAAGGAAGTGTCTCTATCTTCTTGTATTTGCTAACATTAGCTTTGTGGCATAATTTATGGTCTATTTTAGAGAAGAATCCATGTGCTGCTGAGAAGAAAGTGTATTCACTCTTCGTTGGATGGTATATTCTATAAATGTCTGTTAAGTCTAAATTATTGATTGTGTTATTGAGATCTATGGTTTCTTTGTTCAATTTTTGTTTGGAAGATCTGTCCAGTGGTGAGAGAGGCGTGTTAAAATCACCTAGTATATTTGTGTTGTGGTCTATTTGGTTTCTGAGATTGAGAAGGATTTGTTTGACATACATGGGTGAGCCACTGTTTGGGGCATAGATATTTATGATGGTTATGTCTTGCTGATTTATGCTTCCCTTAAGCAGTATGAAATGTCCTTCTTTATCCCTTCTGATTAACTTTGGCTTGAAGTCCACTTTATCTGAAATGGGGATGGATACCCCAGCTTTTTTGCTGAGCCCATGTGCATGGTAAGTTTTTCCCCATCCTTTCACCTTTAATCTTTGGGTATCTCTTTCTAAGAGATGAGTCTCTTGCAGGCAACATATTGTTGGATCTTTCTTTTTTATCCAATCTGCCAGTCTATGTCTTTTGATTGATGAATTCAGGCCGTTAATATTCAGTGTTATTATTGAGATATGATTTGTATTCCCAGTCATTTGACTCATTTTATTCATTTATTTGCTTATTTTTGACAGGACTTGGTTCCTCTTTATTTGAGAGTTCCTTTAGGATATCTCCTCCCTTTGCTGATTTGCTTCTTTGTTTTTCATATCTTCTTCATGGAATATTTTGCTGAGAATGTTCTGTAATGCTGGATTTCTTTTTGTATATTCTTTTAGCTTTTGTTTATCATGGAAGGATTTTATTTCGTCGTCAAATCTGAAGGTAAGTTTTGCTGGGTATAAGATTCTTGGTTGGCATCCATTTTCTTTTAGGGCTTGAAAAATGTTATTCCAGGCCCTTCTAGCTTTTAAGATCTGAATTGAAAAATCTGCTGATATCCGTATTGGTTTCCCCCTGATTGTAATTTGGTTCTTTTCTCTCACAGCCTTTAAGATTCTTTCTTTATTTTGTATGTTAGGTAATTTCATTATAATGTGCCTTGGTGTGAGTCTGTTGTAATTTTGTGTATTTGGAGTCCTATAAGTCTCTTGAACTTGATTTTCCATTTCGTTCTTCAGATTTGGGAAATTTTCTGAAATTATCTCACTGAATAGATTGTCCATTCCTTTGGTTTGTTTCTCTAAGCCTTCCTCAATCCCAATAATTCTCAAAATTGGCCTTTTCATGATATCCCATAGTTCTTGGAGATTCTGTTTATGATTTCTTACCATCTTCTCTGTTTGTTCGACTTTGTTTTCAAGGTTAAATATTTTGTCTTCAATATCTGAGGTTCTGTCTTCCAGGTGTTCTATACTATTGGTTGTGCTTTCTATGGAATTCTTAATTTGGTTTATTGTTTCCTTCATTTCAAGGATTTCTGTTTGGTTTTTTTTCAATATCTCTAACTCTTTATTGAAATGGTCTTTTGCTTCCTGTATTTGCTCTTTTAACTGTCTATTGGTGCGTTCATTCAATGCCTGCATTTGCTCTTTCATTTCATCGTTTGCTTCCCTTATCATGTTGATTATGTACATTCTGAACTCCCTTTCTGACATTTCTTCTGCCATGCTGTAACTGGATTTTATTGATATAACATCCATATTTGTTTGAGGCATTTTCTTCCCTTGTTTTCTTATGTCGTTCAGGTGTCAGTGGACTGCAGAGATGTGGCAGATTTCCTCTATTGACTTACAATGTCCCTGAAGATTGCTAATGTATCCCCTCTTATCCTTCAGTAGTCTGAAGTCTTAGAGGAAGTTGATACTTCGGTGTTCCCCTAGGTATCTGCCTCTCTAGGGTTGGTGGTCTTCAGGTGGGGTATATTCCCTGCTAGAGGGCAGAGGTGCCTCTACTTGTTGACCAATGGTCATCCAAAGGGAAACTAGACTGCAGGCTGAGGCAATGCCTGTTTGGGCCTGTGTCTCTGGTTTTACTGTCTTTGTGGGAAAACCTCACTCAGCGGGGAAGACCCACCCGGTGGGGAGGTCTTGCTAGTCTGTTCCCATCCTAGAGGTTACCCTCAGTCCACAACTACCGCCTGGGCAGGGCAGCCTTACCAGGCAACGTTTCCAGGGGCCTGGACCTACCTCCTGGGCTTGGGAGCCCTCCCCTTCGCAGACGAGTCTCCTTAGGTGGCCCTTCCTCAGAGAAGCTGCCCACAGTCCTGGAACCTTCGCTCCACCCCTCAGCTGGTCTCTGTGTAGCTCTTTCAAGAAAAGGTGCTTAGATCCCTGGCTCGGACTGTGCTTTGCACCTAATCACCTGGATATATGACCCCTCCTCTGAGCAGTCACTTGGAGCCTCGTACATATGCTCCAAGCCCCAGTGACCCATCACTCGTCTCTTCCTCCAGGCAGACACCTGGTGTTCCATGTGAGCGCTTGGAGACCAAGCCACTCACTGCACACCTCCACCTCCTCAGGACTGCCCCCTACCTGTTGTTCAGGTGGTTGCTGAATCCAAATAGCTTGCCGCCCAACCTTTTCTCTGGCAGCCCCCGGAGCCCTGTCAGATTGCTCCAAAAAACCAAAAAACCAAGCGGTGTGCTGCTTGGCTTCCTCTGCAAGGTTCCCCACTTTCTGAGTTCACTGTTCCAGTGGGGGGAGGTGTGTCTTGCTGCCTGGGCAGGGCAGCCTTCCCAGTGGCCCAGACCTACCTCCTGGGCCTGGGAGTCTCACCCTTCATAGACGAGTCTCCTTAGGTTGTCCCTTCTTAGAGAAGCTGCCCGCAGTCCTGGAACCTTCACTTCGCCCCTCAGCTTGTCTCTGTGTAGTTCATTCAAGAAAAGGTGCCTAGTTCCCTGGACTGGACCATGCTATGCACCTAATCGCCTGGCTATGCGACCCGCCCTCTGACCAGTCACTTGGAGCCTCATACATATGCTCCAAGTCCTAGTGACCCGTTGCTTGTCTCTTCCTCCAGGCAGCCACCTGGTGCTCTGTGTGGGCGCTTGGAGACCAAGGCTCTCACTGCGCACCTCCACCTCCTCTGGACTGCCCCCTCCCCGTTGCTCAGGCAGTTGCTGGATCCAAACAACTCGCCGCCCCACTCTTTCTCTGGCAGCCGCTGGAGCCCTGGCAGATCGCTCCAAATCCAAGCGGTGTGTCGTGTAACCTCCTTTGCAAAGTTCCCCGCTTTCCGAGTTCACTGCTCCAGCGGGGGGAGTTGTGTCTTGCCGCCTGGACAGGGCAGCCTTCTCAGGCAATGTTCCCAGGGGCCCGGACCTCCCTCCTGGGCTTGGGAGCCTCACCCTTCACAGATGAGTCTCCTTAGGTTAGAGAAGCTGCCCGCAGTCCTGGAAACTTCAATCCGCCATTTTTTCACTCCGCTTCGCTGTCCGTGTTTACTGCTCCAGTGGGGGAGGGGCGTCTCACCGAGTCACTCTACTTCACAAAGTTCTCTGCGTTCCTGGGGCTACTGCCCTATCCGGGATGCCTCCCCTATGGGAGAAACTCACCCAGTGGCTTTGAGTTGGTCCCAAGTCACTATCTCCTCTTTTGAATCTTGAGTCCTGGAGCAACATGAAATGCAGCCGCCCTCTAGTCCGCCATCTTGAACCTCCTTCACTGCTTTCTTAATGTTTATGATTAAGTTTAAAGATATTTTTCCCACTTAATAAATAAATAGGTTAATCATAGTTAAAATTTGTATTCTTCCTATGTCTAGTTAGAGTTTTAGTCTGTCATTGAGTACATGGAATTGAATGAGTATTAACTATAAGCTGATTCATCTATTCTCTGTTAGTAATAACAAAAAACTTTCCACTGTTAAGAACTAACATTAGAGTTCTTGGAATGGGTAACTACTACAGAAACTTAATGTCATATTCTTTCTGGGAGATTTAAACTAAACAGAGCATGGTGCCCTCTACCTTGCTGGGAACTGTTTTACTTTTTAAGTTATCATACAGTAAAAACATGTTTATTGAATAAGATCATTAATTATACTCTTGAAGATTTTTTACTTATCATTTCCTTGTATTAACCATGAAATGATATAATCAATACCAAAGGGAAAAAAAAAAACATACAAAAAGACTCTGTGAACAATAAAGATTCAGACTCAGTCTCAGAAAACTTGGTGTCTCTGTGTGTTGCTTCTCCAATGCACTGATGCCTCTCATCCACCTCAGAACCCCAACTGCTACTAGGGCTGGACCCTGGCAGACCCCAATTAAAGAGAAGGGATAAATGACTGTAGAATTAGAGATATTGAAGTTATAACCTGTTATTCTCTCCATAAGACTTGTGAAACTGCCTTTCTGGATGTTTAAAAACAAAAAAACTTGGAGAAGAAAATCAAGGAAGTAAAAAGACTAAGGAAAAAGCAGCCAATATTTGGCCCTTGCCCTCTAAGGTCAGTGAGAATCCAGAGAATGATAGGAGGGACTCCTCTAAGGACTCTGAAATTCTAATGAGTCACCTGATCTGCCAATCAGGAAGATCAAGAGGTCTCTAGAGAACAGAAGGCCAGCTCATGGTGCACTTTCTACAAAGAAGAGGATCATTGGAGACAGAAATGGTGCAGATACTTCCAAGAGAAGCCACCTTTGGTCATCAAGACACTGATCTGATCCATCCTGGCACATGGCAACACTGGTAGAGAAAAAGTAAAGAAGTCAGGAGGCTTCACATTCATCCTCAAGTGTGATCTCTGAGGAATCTCAGTTCATTCATAAGAAAAATATAAACAAGGTCAGTTTTGACTAGCTTGGTCTTAAACACCTGGCAGGAGAGTACAGCCTGAGCAGTCCTACATGGACAACTCAAATGAAAAGCAAAGTTTTTTTTTTTCTTTTTTTTTCTACTATAACTTAAGATTTACACTTGGGAAAGCCCTACCAAAAGTAAGAAGAGCTGAAAGCTGTAAAGAAAGCGTTCTTACTGTAAGTACAAAAAGACAAGAGGCAGACCTCAGCAGATTCAGAGAAGACTATTCCTTCACGGACTTGGGCAAGGTGGGTTCCACTTTCTAGATGGAAAAACGATCATCAGTTACCGATGGGATTTGATTTTATAGGATGCAATGATGCAATTGGAAACCATGTACATGCACTTTTGACCATCGGGGGCAAGTTTTACAGGTCAAAGTTTTAGTTTAGGTGGGTAGTTGTGAAAAGTCTGAAACTCATTGTTGTCTGGGAGGATAAAAATCTGGATCCTGAGGGATGAATATTCAAATCTTACCCATTGTCATTTAGGACTAATTTGCCTTGGGAGAAGATCAAGATTTAGGACCCAGGATTCAGTATCCACCCCTTTCCCCCAGCACCCATTTTTATTAGAAAAGAATGCCCTAGGAGAATTTTAAAGTTTGATCAATTTCCCCTCCCTCCTTCCAAGACACACTGTCCCTCCATTTTCTTAGGGAGCTATATTATGGGACTATTATTATCCATAACCCTTCAATACTTCCCAAATAGCCCTGCACAACCCTTTGTAAGATAACTTAGCCATCTGTTAGAGTCAAACGTTTCTATGAGTCTTGCCAACACAAACCCAAGTTGCACTTACATCAATGCCAAAACTACAAAGCTTTTTCAGGTGGTGCACACAGACCTGTAATTTTCTGCACCAATCCCTGTACTTTCTGTTAGGCCCTCTCATCTTAGTGCAGGAAATAGAAAGGGCTGCCAGGGGTGGGAGGATAGGAAGGCAGCTGCATCTGAGAAGAGTAAGTGTGCAAACAAGGTTCCTGTTGCACACACTCTCTTGTCCTGGCAAAAAAATTGGGTCACAGAAGAGGCACAGGAGCAGATAAAAGACCTCTAGTCAGGAGTGGAGCCTGACTTGAACCCAAGATTTAAATACTAGTTCTCTTCCCACCTCCTCAGTAACCTTCCCAGTGGACACTTTAAAGCATCAAAGAAGACAGGTTTTTTCCTCTTTACAAAGAGATTAGACTTCCTATGAGAAGAAAATGATCTGTCACCACTTTATGAGATCTCTTCCACCCTACTGGTATTAGGGTCTCTGACCAGAGCTCTGCCACATCTTAGGACTCAGAATTGTGGGAAGATAATCATCTTACACTTCAGAGGTAGGAAGACTGTAAGATTCTAAATGACTATCCTGCCATAGTATCATGGCCATTGCTCCCTCTAGTCAAAGTCCCTGAATGCAAATCACTTCCTGGGCACCTCTCTACAATTGACTTCAGTACACTGAGGCTTCAGGGACTATAATGGAACTCAGAGAAGCAGGAAGACTGACTGTGGAATGCCCCTAGGTGCCGGCAGAGAAAGTTTATCTCCACCATCTAGTGGTCACGAGGGGCAATGGTGGGGATCTGTTCTCCAGGACCCAGGAACTTCCATACAAAAAAGATGTGATCCTTCCAAACTGGTTCTCTCAATAGTGGTCACAGAGCAGCAACATGATTTTCAGAACTTACTAAGCAATGAATTGGCTTTTGCTTTCACCTTTGGAGAAGTGAAAGTAAAAAGGTTTACAGGGTTTTGACTATTAGACTTAATTGTGTTTGAAGGTCTTAAAGGGAACACTGGAACAATATTCTCTGGACTCCTGAGCACTAAGCAACCATGAGCCTAGCCCCTTGTATCTCAGGGTCTGTGCACCTTGGTTGTAACTCGGTTGGATGCCTATCTGCCAGGTGTCAGTGAGTGAAGTATTCATAAAAAGTCTTTTTGCAAAGTGGTGAAAAAGAGCCTGTTCTTGGAGGAGAGACCAAAAGAAGGCATAACTAGTTCCAATTGTGTGCCTGGAGGGATCTTGAAAATTAGAATTCCTGAGCCACCCTGAGTCAGATACTTTAGGTCTGGGGAGTGGCCTGAGAATCTTCATTGCTATCAATTTCTCTCATGAAACAAATACTAGTTGGGGACCCACTGATGGGAACACATCCTGAACCCTAATGTGACTTAGGCTGAGCTGATAAAGAACAGGAGCAAAGGACCTTTAAATGTTTATCAAGAAAAGAAAATGAGTTGCTAACAGCTAACCTCTGCATAGCACTTCCCAGCTCAAACTCAACTGATAGCTAATACCTCCAGGTTAGAAGGATCACAAGTTCCAACACAAGCAACCCCCTGAGGTTACCCTTTCCTGCCTTTGGGAACATCTGCATGAAATAAAGGCTGTGGGGGACCTATCAAAAAGCAAAACATTCCCACACCCTGGAATACCAGTTCTGGGTTCCATCTCCTCTCTTGAAGAGTCTGCTACCTCTGTCATTTCTTTTAAATAAAACCTGTTTTCTATGCATGCCTTGGCTCACTCAGTTGTCAATCTTCAACACCAGGAGACCTGATACTGATTTTCAATATCAATAGGGGACAGATAGCTTTGAGTGGTAAGAACCCTACTCTAATTAAGGGAATTATTCTTTAAAGTGATCCCACTGTGATGACCCCCACATGTTTTCTTTTCCAATAAGCAAATTACCAGCATACCTGCCTGGCCTAAGTGGATGGGCTATGCACATTCCTCAGCAAATTACCTACATTCTGCAGGAAACATGCAGGCCTGAAATAATGCTGAGAAGAGGGACTCAAGTTACTCTGAAAAGGGAGAGTTTTGTGACCCTTTCCACAGACTAGATTCTGAAAATCAGGGTGATAAAAATAATCTCTAAGAATTTATGGTTAATAATCCTATTAGAAACAACATAGGCCAAGGTGACCTCAACTTGTCATTGGCAGTGGGTTCCTGACAGTCTGATGTCATCCATCTGTAGGTGAAAAGTCAAAAGGCAGACCTGACCAGGGCTCTCATAAAACTTCTCTGAGATGCTTGGATAAAACTAGAGTGCAGGAGAGGAACCCTTCTCTCTCCTCTCTGAAAGAATTATATCTCTCTTGAGAGTGTCCTCTTTCCCTTGTATGATCAATTCAATAAACTCATGTCTGTTACTTTGTGACATGACTGAAATCTTTTTAATTTGATTGCAAGAATCAGAATTGAATGTGGGTCTTTGCACTGCATCAGTTTCCCAGAAGTGACCAGTCCTGTAAACACTAATTATTTTAAAGAGTTTTCAAGATCTGTATTTATCTTACTTCAGCTACATTGTCAAGTTTTTGGCTTTTTCAACTCTTTAGGAAAACTCAAAGGGAGAAAGTATAAAATAGAGTTAAACACCAGGACTGTCTTTCTCCTCCACATAGTGGATGCCTCATTTGATATAGTTCTTAATATGCATTGTAGATCTACTGAAATATGATTTGCTTGAAAATAGAACAAATTGTTGTTTACAAATATGCCTACTGAGAAAATGGTACATATAATACACAAAAAAAGCAAGCACTTTCTGAGTCCATTTATCCATTGGACAAAATAGGCACAGTGCCTACCTCCCACAGAAATATTTTATTTTGAAATCTAAAGAAAGATAAATGAACTGAAGATGTCCTGGATTATATTCATCTTCATACAAACCACTAGAACACTGTAAATTTTAACCTTCTTTGCATAGGGAAGGATATATGAAAGTAGAAGCAAGTCTCTAGGACTCTTGAAAGATGTACTGCATAACATGGTCAGAATTGGGTCATTATCAAGGCTTGTATGGATTTAACTTCTTTTCCCCACATTTTTATTAGTGCATTTATTAGGGTTCAATATCGACCCATCCCTAGAAAGTCAAAGTGCACACACAACAATGCAATTCACACAATGAGGTTTTATTGCAAGCTCGAGCCTGGACCACAACCAGCCTCTCAGACCACTACCATGACTGAGTGGGGAGCGGCCCTGATGAATAAGAAAGCACTCTACTTAAGAAATTTCCAATCATTCACATACAAAGACCTGTACATTATTGGTTAACATTGGAAAAGCTAAACATTTGGTCTCTTTTGTTGGGTCCTGCCAATTTATTTGAATCTCATTGGGTCCTACCAAAACTGAATGGTCCTGGAGGAAGAAGGGAGGAGGGAGGGGTGAACTATGCAGGGGATGAGTCAGAGCTAGGCCCCCTCCCCTGTCCTTGATAGATAAGGTTTCTGGGCAGCTGCCAATTTCTTGGACAAATATCTCTTAACAGCCTTGATAAAATCCAGGGGCCCAGTACGTCCTGTTTGTCCTGTATTGACTCTTGAGGGTAGTGCCTGTGCGCACTTCCCTGGGGGGAGGTTTTAGGGGCCAGTTCCTGAAATGGCTTGTTTATACAACATGACTGCACAGATGTCACCTTGTTCTCAACACATTGTAATTGTACATAATGCTCAGATTTGTTACATATTTGTACATGCACACAAACAATATTAATTAATCAACATGATTCCACAGCACTTCCTCCCTCCCTTTTCTCTTGGCCCTACCCCTTGGTTCCTTTCTTTTACTGATCTCCCTTTGATTTTTAGTAGATCCACCACCAGCTTTCTTTTCCTTTTTTCCCTCTGTAGCTTTGGTAGGAAGACATATAACCCTTCACCTTTTCAGTTTGACTATTTCATTTAACATAGTTGTCTCTAGTTCCATGCATTTTCATGCAAATGACAAAATTTTATTTTCCTTTATGGCTGAATAAAAAAATCAACTGTGTATCTCTACCACATTTTCTTTATCCATTCATCAGTTGATGGACACCTAGGCCACTTCCATAGCTTAGAAATTGTGAATTGTGCCTCTATAAACATGGCATAAGTATGTATCCCTGTAATGTGATGACTATAATTCTTCAAGATAAATAACAAAGAGTGGTATAGTTGGTCATATGGTTGTTCTATGCCTAGAATTTTGAGGAGACTGCATACTGATTTCCATAATAGTTATACTAATTTTCAGTCCCATCAATAGTGTAAAAGTGTTCCTTTTTCTCCATATCCTCTCCAGCATCTACTATTTGTGTTCTTGATGAATGCCATTCTGACTGATATGAGATGAAATATCAGTGTAGTTTTGATTTACATTTCCCTAATTAGTAATGATGTTGAACATATTTCCATATATATTTTTGCCATTTGAATTTCTTCTTTTGAGAAGGGTCTGTTTAGTTCACTTGCCTATTGATTAATTATGATTGCCCACCACCTGCGGGGACAATCACAACGTGTATGCTCTTCTTGATCACAGGAAACAAAAGGAGATTATTCCACAAGTCTCAGACTTATATTGAGAACATCAGTCTATCAGAGAGTAGACTACCAGGAAAGTCAGCCTATCAAGGAACAGTCTCCAGGCAGATACCAGGATCACCTCATGTACAACAGTCAACCAGAGATACTTCGCAAAACTTGTATATGAGTGCAGGTATGTCTGGCAAGCTGCCAGGTGCCATCTTAGAGATCAGGTCAGGGTGCGGCTCTGGGGCCCTCAGAGGCTGCCCCTGACATCTCCCCCTTATTCTTTAAATAAAGAAAAGATGACTTGGGACCATGCCTGTCTTAGGTTGTCCATGGCAAATTACATCCTTACCCATCATTGGAATTCTAACCTCCAGGCGTCAGAACCCTGTCTTAGGTTGGTATGCATTTCCACGGATCTTACCCATCTTTGACTACTGGTCCAGCATGCTTAGCCATACTAGGGGGGATGTGCCTGCCTCAATGGCTGTCAAAGCCTGTACTATAGCCCTTTGATGACATCGGGCATCTTGGCGAGCTCTGATTTGACTGCGTATAACATAGGCTATCCCTAAGCAGATAATAATCAGAAATACCGATGCAACTTGAACACTGGTGGCATTGACTCTGAGTATTTCAGCTCATAGTTGACTGGTTAAATTATCAAATGTAGATGATCAATTGCTAGTAAGGTAGACAGAGAGATTTTTAGATAATATAGCTGCAGAGCTAAGGTTATTATAAGCAATAGGGGTGACACACACTGCTCTTAAAGGATAAACACATCCCAGTCCCAAAAGTTCTTGCAAGATATCCACTTATTCTTGTAGTAAGTCTACTCTTTGATTTACAAGGAGTATGCCTGTTGTTAGATGTTGGTTTAGGGTCTATTTAGTCTGTAAGGCTGCAGCTGTATTTTTGGCCAAGTGATTGACTGTTGTTGCTGTCTGTACGGTCCTGTCAATGCTGCTGCTGCGGTTGCGGCTGCCACTGCAGAGACTGCTACCGTGGCGACCATGGCCACTGTGATGCCAAAATCTCTCCTGTTTCTTGATAGTAACAGTGGCAATTCCACATCTGTAACAGAGACTGGAACTGGTAGGAAGGTAGGAACATGCATTAGGACTGCCAGCAGGAACCTAGAAGCATTCCAACATTGAGAGAGATAGCACAAATCTGAAGTACAATTGGGAGAAGCAGTTATTTCATTAGTTAGCAGAAACATAAAAGAGGGAAACACACAAACTGTAGGTGGAAACGTAATATTTCTGGTACAGTGGGAGCTTGATGCAGCACCAGAGAAGCCAGAGCTGTTCTTCCATACAGAGGAATTCCAAGTATATAGCCTAAATACTCCTCCTAAGAGAGCAAAAAAAGGTTGTAAGTTAGTATATCCTGAAGTCGAAGTGAAGAGTAACCAGCTGTCAAAAGGGTTGACGTGTTTCATGCCTAACTTAACATTATTATTAGTAAAGTGATCATTCACAGTGAAAGAAGTGAAATTGGGAGTGAAAAAGAATCCATTTTGTACAGGAGTCGCTGGTCCTGCATGTTGACAACCTGTCCATATAGGAGGTGTACTGTGTTTAGGATTACAAGGAGGGAAGATTCTAGGGGTCTTGAAAGTTGTTCCTGTAGCATTATGTCTGCGAGGAACCCATCCTGAAAGTAAAACAGCATCTCCTGTTCAGTTTTTTATGTATTCTTGAAATGTAGAACCATTTTCACCCGGGCGAAAAGAAAGCATGGCTAAGGGGTGAAAGACCGTCAACAGCATGATCGTCAGCAGTGTCTTTGGCGTCTTCATTTTGTTGATCTGAATTACTTGTTGGTAGCTTTGCCACTGGTTGAGTCAGCCATTCAGGAACCCAGATAGGTGATGTTTTATGCTGTGGAAACACACAAACTGAGTCACGGCTCCAGTAAAGCACTGGATTCAGGGCGTTCCATTGTCCAGTAAGAACATCCTTCCATTTTACCGTCACTCTATCATGCTGTTTATGATTGCCATGTCTCTCAGTGGCAGAGCGACCCTCATTATTCAGAGTTAAAAAATTTAAAATAAAGAGGCAAAGAGAAAGTTTATCTTTAGGGGACCTGAAGGTCTCCCTTATTCCCCCTTTTTGTTTATAAAGAATATTTTTGAGGGTGAGATGTGCACGTTCAACAATACCTTGTCCTTGTGGGTTATAAGGTATACCTGTGGTTAGAGTTATTTCAAATTTAGTGAGAAATTGGTTAAAGGAGGTTGAAGTATAAGCAGGGCCTTTGTCTGTTTTAAGTTGTTTAGGAAGTCCCCAGGCTGTGAAAGCCTGAAGACAGTGGGAAATGACATCTTTGACTTTTTCTCCACTGTATAGTGATGCAAAGATGCTACCTGAACATGTGTCTACAGATACATGTACATACTTAAGGTTACCAAATTCAGGAATGTGAGTATCATCCATTTCCCATACATGATTAGGTAACAGTCCTTTAGGATTAACTCCTATAGAAGGTGGATGATGGAGGATTGTACACTGGCCATAAGATTTAACAATAGCACGTGCAGTTTCTTTAGTAATGGGAAACTTCAGTTTTAATGTTGTAGAATTAACATGGAATTGCTGATCATAATTTTTTGCTGCCTCAAATGCAGAAAAAATGTGGGGATCCTTAGTTGCTAAATCTGCTACATTATTCCCTAGAGCTAAAGGTCCAGGTAAATTGGTATAAAATCTGATATGTCCGATAAAGAAAGGATTATAACAATCCCAAATCATGTGTTGTAAAGTTCATAAAGAATGAAAAATAGTAGAGTTTGGGGCAATAAGTCCTGCACATTCTAAGTTACTGAGAGCTTGAGCTACATATAAACTCTCTGAGTAAATATTGAATGGAATATTAGGGAACACTTTAAAAACTTCAAGAACTGTTAAGACTTCTATTTGTTGAGCAGAAGCGTTAGGGAAAATGAATGTTTGAACTTTATCTTGATAACAAATAGCTCCAGTCCCTGTTTTGGATCCATCAGTGAAAATCACAGAAGCCTTAGGAATAGGTTGTTGTCTGGTAACTCTTGGGAATATTACAGAATTATTACTACAAAATTGTATATAAGGATGTTTAGGATAGTGAATATCAAAGTTAGCTCGAGTGGAGCATCTAACAACAGTCCAAGAATCCATGAAATTACATAAACAAAAAAGTTGATGTTTATCATAGGGAATAATGATAGTAGCTGGATGAATTCCAAACACTGTGATAGATGATTTAAGTGCCTTTAGGATTACTTGAGCTACTGCTTCAGGGTAGGGTAAGAGAGTTTTATTGGGTGAACAGGCTAGATGGACCCAAAACAAGGTATCCTCTTGCCAAAAGACTCCAGTGGGTAGTTTCTTGTTAGGAATAACAATGAATTGTAATGGCTGAGAGAGATCAATACAATCTACCTGGGCCTCATCTAATCTTTTTTGTATAATATTCAAAACCAGACACCCTTCAGGAGTGAGCTCTTTGGGAGATGTGGGATGGGGATCTCCTTGTAAGATATTAAAAAGAGGAAGTAGTTCTCCTATAGAAAGCCTCAAATATGGATGAATCCAATTTGTATACCCTGGTAGCTTCTGAAAATCATTTAATGTTTTTAGATGATCTACCCTGATGACAGTTTTTAGTGGCTTTACAACAGCCCTGTTTAATTGGGCTCCTAAGAATTCTTGTGTAGTACCAACTTGAACCTTATCAGGGGCTATAATGAGTCCCCATAATTTGAGTTGTTCTATTAATTCAGAGTAAATATCCTTTAAAATATCTTCCTCAGAGTGGCATAATAATATATCATCCATATAATGATAGATAATAAGTTTGGAGTATTTTTGTTGAATTGGCTTTAACACCTGATCAACATAAATTTGTCATATAGTGGGGCTATTGGCCATACCTTGTGACAAAAAAAAAAAAACATGCATATCGTTGATCAGATCCTTGGTGATTTAGAGATGGGAGAGTGAAAGTGAATCTCTCACAATCCTGAGGATGTAATGGAATGGAGAAAAACAGTCTTTTATGTCTATAACTATTGTAGGCCAATCTTTTTGTAAAGCAGTAAGGACTGGAAGCCCTAACTGAGTTGGCCCCATAGATTGCATAGTAGTATTAATAGCTCTTAAGTCATGAAGGAGCCTCCATTTTCCTGATTTCTTTTTTATGACAAAAATAGGGGTATTCCAAGGAGAAGTTGAAGGTCTGATATGATTTGCTTCTAATTTTTGTTGTACCAGTTCTTGGGCCGCTTTAAGTTTTTCTAATGTCAGGGACCACTGAGAGACCAACACTGGTGCATTGGATTTCGAAGTTATTTTTACATACTTTTGCTCAGTGGCCCCAAGGAAAAACCCAAGTCTTGTCGACCTTGATTGCCCTTAACACTAATTGGCTGGGTATTTCCCTGGCCATAGCAGCCAAGCCCCTTGTCCCATTTGTGACCTTGTTTTACCATTAGATTTTGAGCCTTTTGGTTATAATGGCCTTCTGTAGTGAGTACTAAATCCATTTGTATGAGAATATCTCTGCCCCATAAATTAACAAGTAAATGGTCTAAGACATAAGGTTGAAATGTTTCCTGTTGGCCCTCATCATTTTTCCATGTCAATACAGAACTACACCTTTGTGGGCTAGTAGCTACACCCAATACCCTCAGGGTTTGTTCCACTACTTGTAGAGGCCATTTTTTGGCCAATCTTTTAGGCTAAAAAAGCTAGTATCAGCTCCTGTGTCTAGGAGTCCCAAAAATTCTCTATTTTTCATCTTTATTTTAAGCATTGGCCTTCAAGAGGAATTCCATTGGCCCAGAGCAAATCCTTTAAGTGACCTTCCATGTGTATTCATGACATTTCAGTGCCCATATTTCTCTATTAAATGAACAGAATGCAAAGCACTTTAACTAGCAAAACAAAAGTGAAAGCACTTACAAACACTCAATCTCCGTCACTTATTCCACGAACTTTAACCTGGCCAGACTGTACTTTACTTACCCTGTATTTACCTGATCAGTTCCTTCTTTGTAACTCGAGTTCCCTGGTTTCGGCACCACTTATGATCACAAACCGCCCGCAGGGACCATCACAACGCATAGGCTTTTCTTGATCACAGGAACCAAAAGGAGTTTATTCCGCAAGTCTCAGACTTATATCGAGAACATCAGCCTATCGGAGCATAGACTACCAGGAAAGTCAGCCTATCAAGGAACAGTCTCCAGGCAGATACCAGGATCGCCTCATGTACAACAGCCAACCAGAATTACTTCCTAAAACTTGTATATGAATGCAGCTATGTCTGGCAAGCTTCCAGGCACCATCTTAGAGATCAGGTCAGGGTGCGGCTCTGGGGTCCTCAGAGCCCGCCCCTGACAATTAATTAGGTAATTGGATTTTTTGGATAGTTAATCTTCTGTTGTTTCTTGTTACCATTCTCTTGTCCCTTTATTACTACAAATGAAAGGGAATTGAGAAAAACAGTAGGTGAGTAAGCACTCTTGTTTTCAAGTGAAAGAAAATCACTCAAACAAATAGACAAAGGTGAAGGCAGTGTTTTCTTTTACAAGTGATAACCCTAGGGGTAGTTCTGATTGCAGGCACAGCAGGTTTCAGTGATGTATTTTTTTCTCTCTCTATTTTTTTGTCTTTTCATGTCTTAGTTTCCATTCCATTTTCTGACCTCCTCTGTAACTAGAAGATGGCAGTAATTTTTTCATGCTCAACTCCTACCAGTCATTTGTGGGCCTCTAAAACTGTCTGTCTGGACCAGTTCAAGCCAACTTGGCAGGCTGTGTTTCCTTGTTCAGGGGGTTTCCATGCTTTGTTTCTTAGATTGGACATCTTACCACCTCACCCAAAATTGGGTGAAATGCAGAGGAAGGATCCCAGGAAAAATCAGGAGGTACTTCTGGAAGAGGAAAAAACAGACACTGGAGACAGATAAAAACATTCTGAGCATATTCCGCTGCTTTGATCTGTGTGACCAAACTTCAGGTCAAGGAAGGGCAAAAGGGAATTAGGAAATCAAGATTAACCCAGATTTTGAAGATTACACTGGGAAAAAGTGGAGCTCTGCTCTCTGATGAAGATGTAAATCTAAAGATTTATACCAGCAATCCTTATTTATATATGTCTCATTATCAGGTTAATGAGTATGAAATCATTATTCTCTGTATTCAGGTAAGTCACAGAAACTAGGTGGAAAATTGCTTTTCCACCATTGCAAACCACAGTTGCAAAGTTTAATGTTAGGAGCTTTGTGTAGCTCTCAAGAAAGTCTATTCTTAAAAGTCATCCTAAAGTGGGCAGACACAGGAGGAGTAAAACTGGTGAAATATTGTAGTTGTCTAGCATAAAAATTTCTTCCTTCCCAGGATCTATAAGACTGAGATCAAGATTAGAGTTGATAGGACACTAACACAGAGCCTCCTCAGGCAGGGCATTGCCAGTGCAACATTCCAGCATCCTGTGCCCTTATACAGAAATATTTCCAGTCACCAGGCATGCCACATCCAGGAGGTCATCAGAGACCCCCCAATCTCAGTCACCTTGCCTCCTATGCTTACAAAAATGTATTTAGAACCTCAGTGGTTTAAGGCAATTTTAATAAAATTGTGTATTATTTGTCCCATATAAAATTGACTTCAAAATCCCATAGAACTCAATTAATTACCAGTCATATGTGCACTATTCAAAATCATTCATCTGAGGCAGGGTCTTCAGACTCAGTTTGGAGAAATGGAACTACTGGGTCACACAAGAACAAGGACCCTGTGCTCTTCTGCCAAATGCAGTTATCCAGACACTCCTTCAATCTTCATTGTGCTCTGAGAGAAAGGTGAATGAATTCCCAATTTCCCTCAGCCAGGAGGCCAGGAAGATATCCTACCACAAATTTAGTCAAGTTCACATACTTCAAAACCAGATTCCTGGTTCTGGTCACTGAATACTTAGTTTTCAACCACATACCCTTTTAGATGCGATCTAATTCAGGGGTCATGGTTCTTTCCAGCAAATTCTTTCCTGATCATTGAGTCATGTCATAACTTCCAACTTAACTATTCTGTGATTATTATTTGTAAAGTGCTTTAGAAAGAAGAAACCAGGTATACCCAGTGTCCCTGGGAAGTTGGGCAGTACTAGGCTGAGCAGTCACATCTCTACACACTGACCTACTGTCCATCTGATTCTCAAATGTCTATGAGAGACCAAGTTCTGTGGAAGAATGGAGAAGTCATTAAAGAAAAAAAAGGCCTTTGAGAGCTTGCAGAAAAATGCCCTCAGTGTACAGAGAACAAACCAGCCCTGAGGGCCTTTGTCTGCCCATCTTGCACAACCAACTGGGGCACAGCTATATTAAATCAATGTCCCCTGACTCATGGCACATGTTTATCATTTTTCCAACTGAAAATATTTCCACCACAAATTACATTGGGCTCCTAGCTCCAAGGACAGATGATTAGCCCTTCACTCTAGAATAATCTAGTTTGTGTAATAAGACAATACAGTCACAATGATATTCTCTCACCTGGGAGGTTAACCACATGATCTGCTAGAATCTAATGGTCCTTTAGAAATACAAATCACAGGCCTCAGAGCTTGGTGCCTCAGTGTTTGAATCTGTTGATGCTGTGCTTCACAGTGTGAAGGTAAGGACTCAGACAACTGGGTACAGAACCATGTTGAGGATATTGGTAGAAAGATATATTAGAGGCAAGGGACTAATACTCAGGTAGGCTTTATTGATATATTTGTTTATGGGAATTCTTTGTTAAGACAGTGCATCTGTTTCCAATGAAATCAAACCCCTCTGGAACCAAGGATTCATCACCCCTTTTCTGTGATTTCTTTTTTCTCCTGTTTTGGAGAATTAAGCAATGATCCCAGCAAATCAATTTTAAGACATTTTACAAGAGTGTTCAATGAAGAGAAATTATCACTAGCTAACCTTGTTAACTTAAAGGCTTCTTACAGTGACTTGGAAACTGACTGAACCTCCGTTCATTTCATGGTTCTATCAGGCCTGCCAAAGCTCATACAGAGTTCTTTGTCCTTCCTGAGTAAATTTACTCAATAGGGAATGTTATCATATAATACCATAATGTCATAAGATGAATACCTATAGGAGCAGGAGATAAGAGGGGAGAAGTTTCCATGACTTCAATTTTTACCAGCTTAAAAAACAGGGACTATTTCCTTTTTTCAAATTCACTGGTGCCTCAGGGCTTACCAAACTCAGCACCTTTCAGAGTTGCAGGTCTTCCTTGTGCTGATCCTCCCCATTTGTTGTTCCCCAATAAATTTCAAGAAACACAGAAGCATTCAGCAATATCCTATCCTGGGAGCCCTCCCACAGAGGTGATTGTGCATATGAGTATTTATATTCAAGTCTTTCCAAGCCAGTGGCCTATCGTCAGACTCTCACCTTTGTGGGAAGGTAATGAGAAGTCAATTTCATCTGGGAGTACAAACAAGTTGGTTCTAAGCCCTTGAGATGGTTTAATAATTTTTGATATTTCTTAATAGAAGAGAAGGAGACCAGCTTCTTGTGCTCATTCAAAAGTGGGCACAGGGCACTTAGTGAAGCTGCATTAGACTAATGACTATCCCCTGAAGAGAGTGGTTACCTAGTCCCTTTCCATTTTTCAAAACTGAATTGTCAGTCCTTCTCTCTACTCCAGTAACATTAGCTATTGAATAAATACTACCTTCTGAGTTGGTTCTTTGTTCTTCTTCTGGGGCCTTCTTTCCAAATTTTAGTTAGAAGAATAGAAAGAAACTGTCTTCAACAACACACACAAAAAGTAGTGACCTCCAGTGACCTTGAAATAAGCAGTGTAGATGTTCCCTAAACAAATAGAGAAAGAGAATTCCACTCCCATGGTTATGGCCATGGTATTGAACAAAGTTTTATTGGTTTCACACCATCATTTCTTCTCGATAAAAGATGAATTTATGAATTTTATAACCAAGATATTTTCATCTATGTGAGGCATTTAGAAATGGAAACAGAAATGCCATTTCCTTGCTATTTAATGTGGCCCCTGGAACTTTGTCTGCTGCCAAAGAAATTTTCCAAAAAATCTCTGGAATTATAGCACTGCCACTGCTATGGGACTATGGAGACAAATAAATGAGACTTCTGATGACATCTTGGAAGTGAAATACCATGGCTCTTGCTGATTTATTTATTTATTTTTTTGAAACCAGATGCTGATATGAATTCACTTAAATGGGGAAGTAACAAGTTTTGGACAGTATAATTCTCTGGTGCCAGTGATCCCTTGTAGTGTACACATATCATACAATGAGAAGAAATATTGAAACAATTCTGAATTTCACAGGAAGAATAGAAAAGACTATGGCACAGGGAGTCTATTTCTGAAAGTCAGTCATGACAAACTTCCAGTGGGGCAGAGTGGAAACAAGTGCAAGGTAGAAGTTTATTTCCCCTCTTTCACTGTTGGACTCACACCATGGTAGAGTTGTATGTCATCCCTTATCCCTTTCCTTTCTGTGTTGTGTTTTCTGTATGTTGGTGCGTTACAGACACATGAGTCAAACATTAGGGTTCCCAAGGAGTATGTGCACAAATGGCCTTATACACCTGACAACAACTTCAAAAGTACACACTGGAATAATCTTAGGGGAATAAATGGCAAAAGTATACAGGCCTTGTAAGGTATAATGACTTCTTCAGGACCACATGGACAGAGGAGAAAATGGGTCTGACCCATACTGTCTCTCCAAACCAGGGGATTTGGCTACACCTGGGACAGTCTGGGGACCAGATCCAGGGTGTGTTGGTGTAACCATGTCCAATTGTGTGTATGTCAAGGGAAGATGGGAGGAACCTGCATCTCAATGGGCCATTAGAAACATCTTGTGTGAGAAAGGGCTTTGGGTATGGAGTCCCCAAGGAAGTGACATCACTTCCTTGGCAGTAGAACACATAGAACTTGGAATCCTAGTAGCTAGGCACCCACATTCCAGATAAACTCCCATTCTGCTCACTTGTGTTGAGGCAGCAAGTCCAGAGCCATGATTTCTTGTTGTCTACTCATCTTTGGATGCTTATTTCTCAGGAAAGTAAGTGTTCTACCAATGTTGGGACCAACAACTCTGGTGATATTTCCCAAGAAGACCAGAGGTGAAACAGGACAGGCTATTGGAAGTGAGTAGAGTATAACCTTCCACTGATTCCCATTTAGATAGAACCAGAGCCTCAGAAACTTTTGTATGTGTGTGCTTATATTTGTGTCTCATATTTGTGACTCATTGAATTTGATGTTAATCAAGTGTGATCCTATTCTTTAAAAGAGAACCATACTAACATCATTCCCTCCACACCTCAGAGAGACATAACTACATATTTGAGTGAGTACAAAGTAGTACTTCACAAGCCCTAGTAACTATACTTCTTAGCAAGTCTTCTCTAAACACCTTAGAGAGCATTTCTACTCACCTCAGACAGCCTGCAATAAACATCTCAGAGAAATCTTTTGACTCACCACAGAGACCTTTCCTATATACTGCAAATAGCCCTGTTATTCACTTAAGTGAACACTTACACTCTCATCAATAAGCATTCCTACAAACCTCATAAAGTCCTCCTACACCTTCCAGAGGCCCTCCCTACATGTCAGAGAGTCCATCCTACAAAAAATGAGAACCCACTTAATACCTCAGAATATCATTCCTTTACACCTCAAACTCACTTCCCTACATGTCTAAATAATCACTCCCTACTAATACCAAGAGCTTTTTCTACACACCTTAAATTCCCATTTCTATACACCATAGAGACACTGCCTTTACACTTTATTGAGCAACTCTTAACTCAGAAAACCTTTCCTATACACCCCAGAGAGTACTTCCTATAAATTCCAGTGAGATGTTAATTAAAACTTCAGAATTCCAATGCTACAAACAACAACACACCCTATTACACAACTTGGATACAACTTATTACTCACCAAAATGCCTTCTCTACTCACCTCTGAGGGTTGGCCTGACACACCTAAGAAAAGACTCTGGATACACTGTTGAGTGGCCTTCCTAAACAATGTAGTGATTCCCCCTATTATACTCAAAGAATACTCCCATTATATCTCATTGTGTTCTACCTACTCATATAAGATAGATTTCATTATTCATTTCTGATGGCCCTAACTACACAACAAAGAACACTGCTTTGCAGAAAAAAGCCCTTCTACATCCCTCATAGATTCCTCATACACACTTAATAGAGGCCTCCGTACACACCTCAAATCATCTGCACTAAAATCTCAGAGAACCTTCCCTTCACACTTCAGTGAACATTTCCTACACACATATAGGAGTCACCTCTCCACATAGCTCAGAGCTCTACCTATTCATATCAAGTGCCCTTTCTACAGAATTCAGAGGGCCATCCATACACATCTTAGACACATTTCCTACACACATTATTTATCAATCACTGTATTAATGTTGGGACCAGAGAACTGTAGCTACACATAACACACCATTCCTCTACATACCTCAGAATGTCATAATTTCACTATTCAGAGGGTAATGTTACACATGTCATAGAGCCTTCCTTTCATACTTCAGTTTATCCTCATTTATCTCAGAGAGTCTTCCTTACTCACCATAGATATCCACAAATACACACCTCAATTAACTCTTAATTTTTACAAGTGAGCACCCACCTTATGCACCTCATTATCCTCCCTGCAAATCTCAGAGAGGTTCCCATACAATCCTCAGAATGACCTTTCAACAAACCTTAAAAAATCCTACCTACACATCTCTTGTAACCCTCACAACTAGTCAAAAAATCCTCCATATTTACCTACAATGGCCAAAACTACTTACCTAAAAGAATGCCCAACATACTCTTCTGAGTGTCCTACCAAAACACCTCACAGGTTTTCTCTTCTATCATCAAATATTCCTCTCACCACACCAGAATTTATTCTTGCTACTATCAGAGATGTCACTATTCACTATAGAAGTCCCTCCCTACATAAATGAGATAGGATTTCTCCTATATCAAACAGGCCCCCTACACCCCTCATAGATCACTCTACCCACCTAATATAGACCTCCCTACACAACTCAGACAGCCCTCCAAACACACATCAGAATGCTATCCCTCTGAATTTCAATCTAGCCCTCACTACACACCTCAGTTAACCTACATGGCAAAGCTCAGAGTCCAGCCTACTGATCTCCATGATTCCTAAATTCAGACCATATAGATTCCCGTTCCAAACTCCATGGGACCCTCCCTTCTACATCAATTTGTCTTCCTTACTCATCTAGCAGAACTCACTGTTCACATCAAAAAAGCATACAAACAACTAACGGAACCCTTTCTACTCATCTCAGTGCACCCTATCTATACACCTGAGTCAGCCCTCCCAACTCAACTGAAAGAACCCTCACACACACTTCTTGTAGCTCTCTAACACAAATTATAGAACCATCCTGCCCAACTCATAAAGCCCACAAAAAACAGCTCAGAGGCCACATGCTATCAACTTCAGAGAGACTTCTCTACACACTTCAATTTAACCTTTATACATAACCAAGTGTACCTTCCATACTCAAATCTAGAGCAGTTCCTACACACATCAGAGAAGTCCCTACATAACTCAGTGAGTAAAACCATACTTCTTTGCAAGAAGAAACAATGTTTATTTGCAAGCCCTCTATAAACACCTAAAAGAGCCTATATACTGACCTCACTGAGGCCTCAATATATACACCTCAGAGGACACTTTTGACTCTTCATTGTGGTCTTCCCTATATACACTACATACTGATTCTTACTCTGAATTTAACTCTAACCCTAAGCATGAAGCTAAGTCCTCCCTACATGGCACAGAGTCCTCCTTGATCCTGAAACTGACCATGACTTGACCGTAAATCCTAACCCTAGTCCTAACCTAACCCTAACCTCATAGTGCTCTCCCTTATATTCCAGATTTTTCTCCATACTCATCTCACCAAACTCTTACTACTCACCCCAAATGGCCCTCAAAACATAGCTCACTGAATTCTTTCTACAATTTTCAGTGCACATACCCTGTGCAATGCCGTGAGCAAACCCAACTCACTTCAGGGGGCCCTCTCACACACAAAAGAATCCCTAGGACAAGCATCAGATAACCCTCTTGCACAATTCATACGCACCTCCTTACATAGCTCAGTGACAGCACACTACCAACCTTAGAGACCCCTTTTTACACATATCATAGTATGCTCCATAAACATCAATGGAAACCATCCTTATATCAAGAGTATTACCTACTTGTGTAGATAACCTCAGGTAGATATCCATATATACCTTACTGAAAACAAATCATATTCCTATATGAGATCTTTGTATTAACTATAATTCTATGTGGTGCTCTTTAAACACCTTAGAGAGAATTTCTACTCACCTCAGAGAGCCCTCACTACACATTTCAGAGAGCTCATTCCACTCACCTCAGAGGTCTTCCTATACCCTGCAAAAGACCTACTTATTCAGTTATGTGAGCCCTCCCACTCATAGCAAGAAGTCCACTGACAAGCCTTATAAATCCCCCTTACACTTTCAGAAGGCCCTACCTACATTTATCAGAGAGATGTCCCTACACAAAGAGAACTTGTTTTAACATCCCAGAGAACATTTCCTACACACTACAAACTCATTCCCCTACACATCTAAGTAATCCCACCCTATTCACATCAAGAGCCCTTCCTACACACATCAAAGTGCCATCCATACACAGCTTAGGGATACATCCTCC
Organism: Sciurus carolinensis; assembly: GCF_902686445.1. Taxonomy (NCBI): domain Eukaryota; kingdom Metazoa; phylum Chordata; class Mammalia; order Rodentia; family Sciuridae; genus Sciurus; species Sciurus carolinensis. The sequence goes on along the minus strand of NW_025920164.1, from coordinate 408,397 downwards.
ACACTTTTATTAAACAACACCCAAACAACTCAGATAGCTCTGCATATACATCCCAGCAAACACTCCCTATAAACACCAGGGAGATGTTAATTCAAACATCAGCATGCCCATGCTACACACCTCAACCATTGCTACAAACACAACACAGTTAGATCTCACTTGTATGCAAAACTCTCCCTACTCATCTGTGGGTGCTGCATATACACACCTAAGGGAGCCCCCAACATTCTCCACTGAAAGACCCACAAAACCTTCAGAGATTTCTTATACTGTTCTCAAAAAACCCTCCCAACAAAACACAGTGTGTTCTCCCTACACGTCAGAGAGATCTCACTATTCAATTCAGAGGGTTCTCTCACCACAACTGTGTTACCATCTCTACTCAATCATAAGACCCACTTACACACCCATAGGTCCCTTGGCATATCTAATAAAAAAAACTCCCTACACACTTGTGAATCATACGCACATCAGAATGCCAATCTTATGCATTTTAATGGGCCCTCAATATAGACCTCAGACAAATTACACTACAAATCTCAGAGTGTCTTCCAAACACATCTCTGCAAATCTGACCTACATGTTACATAGCCCACCCTTCACACTTCATAAAGTCCACCCTTCTACAGCAGTTTTTCCTCCCTACATCTCTTACAGAGCTCTCACTACTCAGCTAATGAGGCCCTCCAGAAACAACTCACTGAGTTCTCTCTACTCATCCTAGTACACATTCATTATACAGCTGAATGACCCCTAATGACTAATCTCAGAAGAACCACCCACAAACATCATAGAGACCTCTGACACACATTAATGATCTCTTCTATGGACTTTATAGAAGTTCATCTAAACAGATCAGATACTGCAAGCTACCAACCTCAGAGTCCTCTCCACACTCCTCAAAGTAACCTTCATTCACATTAAAGAAAGCCCTTCCTACTTACCTCAACAACAGTCTCTTCACACCTCAGGCAGACTTCCCTAAACACCTCAGCAAGTACAAATTAGATTTCTTTAAAAGTCTTTTTTACTAACTACACTTCATTTCAAGTACTCTCTAAATCCCTCAGAAAGCCCATCTACTCACCTCAGAAAGCCCTCAATACTTGCCTAAGGGAGCCCTTTCAATTCACAACAGAGGCCTTCCCTATCCATTCAAAACATCCCAAACCAAAACCCAACCCTAACACTAAGCCCACCATACATACTACAGAGAGCCCTTGCTGACATTGATGGTGACCATGACCCTGACCTTGACACATTACTGATCCTAATGCTAATCTTAACCTTAACCTCATAGAACCTTCCCTTCTACATCAGTGTTTTCTCTCTACTCATGTCACAGAGCCCTCGTGCCTTACCTTAAAAGGTCCACCAAACACTACACATTAAGTCCTTTCTACAATTCACAGAACACCTTCCCTATATATATCTGTGAGCCCTCCAGGCTCACCTCTGGAAACCCTACCACACACCATTAGGGGAAATCAAGCACATTTTCTAGAGCTGTATTACACATATCACAGTTCTCTCCTTCCACATTCACATACTGCCATCCTAAAGCACCTACCAAGTAATCTGAGTACACTCCTTAGACATCAAAGAAAGTTGGTTCTACTTACCTCAAATGCATTTCCTATACACTTCAGGGGGACATTCTTGCATATCTCAGTTTGTACAAATTAGATTCCTTTCAAGCCAGTTCTATTAATTAAACTTCTTTGCAAGTGCACTATAAACACCTCAGAGGGTCTCTCTACTGATGACAGAAAGTTTTCAATATACATCTCACCAAGCCCTTTTGACTCACAACAGAGGCCTTCCCTATAAATTGCAAATACTGACCCTGACCCTGGCTTGACACTAACCCTAATTTAAGCCTAAACTTTAGCCATCCTTACATACCAGGGAGCCCTCCCTGAAATTGACTCTGATCATGAACCTGAATCTGACCCTAAATCCTGACCCTAAGCCTATCCTCATTTATCAGTTTGTTCTCTCTACTCATCTCACAAATCTCTTACTACTCACCTCAAATGGCCCTGGAAACAAAATTCAGTAAGCCCTTTCTACACTTTACAAAGCACATTCCTTATGAACCATTGTGAACTCTCTCAACTCATCTCAGGGGGCACTCCCATATATGTAAAGAAGGCCTCTGACAAACAAAATAGTACCCTGCCTACACAGTTCAGAGGTCACTCCCTAAATTTCAGAGGGCCCTCTGCACACATCTTAGTTTCTTGCTGACACTTCAAAGAATACCCTCACTACATATCTGAAGAACTGTCCCTACACACCTCACAGAGACATTCTTACAGACCTCAGTGAGTACTCACTATGATTTTTTGGAAGCCTTCCCTAATCACCTCAGAGACCCTGTGTACTCACCTCAGGGAACACTCATAATACAAAACAGAGAGCCATTCAAACAATTCAGAGATCCATTAAGCACACCACAGAGACCTTCCCATTACAATTCAAACACTCATTTGGATTCTTACACCAACACTGAACTGAACCTTAATCCTCTAACTCTAACTCTAACACCCTAATTCTAATACTAACTCTAAATATATACCTAATCTAAGCCCTAACTTCAAAAACTAACCTTAAACCTAACAGTAAACCTCTCTTCTCAATTCAGAATCATCTCCATACAAATATCACAAAAGCCTCCCTAAACAACTGAGTGCCCTCCTGACACATTGAATAATGTCCTCACTATATGTCTCAAGAGAAATCCCTACACTCCTGAATAGACATATCCCTATACAAATAAGTGAGTACATACAAAATTCTATTTTTTTATTGTAAACAAATGGGATACATGCTGTTTCTGTGTACATGGAGTAAATGCATACCATTTGTGTAATCATAAATTTACATAGGGTAATGTTGTTTGATTCATTCTGTTATTTTTTCCCTTCCCCCCACTGCTCCCACCACTCTTTTCCCTCTATACAGTCCTTCCTTCCTCGATTCTTGCCCCCCTCCCTAACCCTAACTCTAACCCTAACACTAGCACCTCCCACCCCCCATTATGTGTCATCATCCACTTATCAGTGAGATCATTCGTCCTTTGATTTTTTGAGATTAGCTTATCTCACTTAGCATGATATTCTCCAATTTCATCCATTTGCCTGCAAATGCCATAATTTTATCATTCTTTATGGCTGAGTCATATTCCATTGCTTATATATGCCACAGTTTCTTTATCCATCCATTAACTGAAGGGCATCGAGGTTGTTTCCACAATCTGGCTATTGTGAATTGAGCATCTATGAACATTGATGTGGCTGTATCTCTGTAGTATGCTGATTTTAAGTCCTTTGGGTATAGGCCAAGGAGTGGGATAGCTGGGTCAAATGGTGGTTCCATTCCAAATTTTCTAAGGAATCTCCACACTGCTTTTCAAAGTGACTGCACTAATTTGCAGCCCTACCAGCAATGTATGAGTGTACCTTTTTCTCCACATTCTCTCCAACACCTGTTGTTTCTTGTATTCTTGATAATCGCCATTCTAATTGGGGTGAGATGGAATCTTAGGGTGGTTTTGATTTGCATTTCTCTTATTACTAGAGATGTTGAACATTTTTTTCATATGTTGGTGATTGCATGTAGATCTTTTTCTGTGAAGTGTCTGTTCATTTCCTTAGCCCATTTGTTGATTGGGTTGTTTGCATTCTTGGTGTAGAGTTTTTTGAGTTCTTTATAGATTCTGGAGATTAGTGCTCTATCTGAAGTATGATTGGCAAAGATTATCTACCACTCTGTAGGCTCTTTCTTCACATTGCTGATAGATTCCTTTGCTGAGAGAAATCTTTTTAGTTTGAATCTATCCCAGTTGTTGATTCTTGCTTTTATTTCTTGTGCTATGGGAATCCTGTTGAGGAAGTCTGGTCCTAAGCCGACATGTTGAAGATCTGGACCTATGTTTTCTTCTGTAATCTGCAGGGTCTCTGGTCTGATTCCAAGGTTCTTAATGCATTTTGAATTTAATTTCGTGCACAGTGAGAGATATGGATTTTGTTTCATTCTGTTGCATATGGATTTCCAATTTTAACATCACCATTTGTTGAAGAGGCTATCTTTTCTCCATTGCATATTTTTGGACCCTTTGTCTAGTATGAGAAGATTGTATTTATTTGGGTTTGTGTTCATGTCCTCTATTCTGTACCATTCATCTACCTTTCTATTTTGGTGCCAATACCATACCGTTTTTGTTACTATTGCTTTGTAGTAGAGTTGAAGTTCTGGTATTGTGATACCCCCAGCATTTTTCCTATGAAGAATTGCTTTAGCAATTCTGGGTTTCTTACTCTTCCAGATGAATTTCATGATTGCTTGTTCTATTTCTGTAAGGTACATCGTTGGGATTTTAAATGGAATTGCATTGAATATATATAGCACTTTTGGTATTATGGTCATTTTGACAATATTAATTCTGCCTATCTATGATCGCCCACCACCTGCGGGGACGATCACAATGCATACGCTCTTCTTCATCACAGGAACCAAAAGGGCTTTATTCCACAAGTCTCAGACTTATATTGAGGACATCAGCCTAACAGAGAGTAGACTACCAGGGAAGTCAGCCTATCAAGGAACAGTCTCCAGGCAGATACCAGGATTGCCTCATGTACAACAGCCAACCAGAGTTACTTCGTAAAACTTGTATATGAGCGCAGCTATGTCTGGCAAGGTGTCAGGTGCTATCTTAGAGATCAGGACACGGTGCGGCTCTGGGGCCCTCAGAGGCTGCCCCTGACATCTCCCCCTTATTCTTTAAATAAAGAAAAGATGACTTGGGACCATGCCTGTCTTAGGTTGTCCATGGCAAATTACATCCTTACCCGTCATTGGAATTCTGACCTCCAGGCGTCAGAATCCTGTCTTAGGTTGGTATGCATTTCCACGCATCTTACCCATCTTTGACTACTGGTCCAGCATGCTTAGCCATACTTGGGGGGATGTGCCTGTCTCAATGGCTGTCAAAGTCTGTACTATATCCCGTCAATGATGTCGGGCATCTTGGCGAGTTCTGATTTGGCTGCGTATAACATAGGCTATCCCTAAGCAGATAATAATCAGAACAGCTACTGTTCCAGCCCACTGTTTTGTCAATCTCAGGGCTTTAGATAACAAAGAGAACATCTCAGATACCGATGCAACTTGAACCCTGGTGGCATTGACTCTGAGTATTTCAGCTCGTAGCTGACTGGTTAAATTATCAAATGTAGATGACCAATTACCAGTAAGGTAGACAGAGAGATTTTTAGATAACATAACCACAGAGCTAAGGTTATTATAAGCAATAGGGGTGACACACACTGCTCTTAAAGGATAAACACATCTAAGTCCCAAAAGTTCTTGCAAGATATCCACTTGTTTTTGTAAGTCCACTCTTTGATTTACAAGGAGTATGCCTGCTGTTAGATGTTGGTTTAGGGCCTCTTTAGTCTGAAAGGCTGCAGCTGTATTTTTGGCCAAGTGATTGTTGTTGCTGTCTGTATGGTTGTGTCAATGCTGCTGCTGCGGTTGTGGCTGCCGCTGCAGAGACTGCTACCGTGGCGACAATGGCCGCTGTGATGCCAAAATCTCTCCTGTTTCTTGATGCCAATTCTGCATCTGTAACAGAGACTGGGACTGGTAGGAAGGTAGTAACACACATTAAGACTGCCAGCAGTAACCTAGAAGCATTCCAACATTGAGAGATAGCACAAATCTGAAGTACAATTGAGAGAAGCAGTTGTTTCATTAGTTAGCAGAAACATAAAAGGGGGAAACACACAAACTGGGGTAGGTGGAAAGGTACATAGTTGAAATGTTCCCCCTAAGAGACTAAAAAGAGGTTGTAAGTTAGTTCAAGGAGGGAAAGGCTACGAGCATCATGGTCATCAGGAGTATGTTCATCATCTTCATTTTGTTGGTCTGAGTTACTTGTTGGTAGCATTGGCACTGGTCGAGTTAGTCACTCAGGAACCCAGATAGGCGATGTTTCATCCTGTGGAAACACACAAACCGAGCCGTGGCTCCAGTAAAGTACCAGGTCGGGGCCGTTTCATTGTCCCATAAGAACATCCTTCCATTTTACCGTCACTCTATCATGTTGTTTATGATTGCCATGTCTCTCAGCGGCAGAGCAACCCTCATTATCCAGAGTTAAAAAATTTAAAATAAAGAGGCAAAGAGAAAGTTTATCTTTAGGGGACCTGAAGGTCTCCCCTATTCCCCCTTTTTGTTTATAAAGAGTATTTTTGAGGGTGAGATGTGCACGTTCAACAATAGCTTGTCCTTGTGGGTTATAAGGTATACCTGTGGTTAGAGTTATTTCAAATTTAGTGATAAATTGGTTCTTACCAAATTTATTTTTTAAAGAAAAATTTAGACTTTATAATGTAGTACAATACTCTAACAGTTGCTTAACCATAATTTTATAAACCCCTATTTTTAAGACTAATTGTTCTAAAGAATAAAACTTAATAGTCACAAAGTTAAGAGTAAATTAGTGTTTCTAAGAAATCCTTGTTATTTTACCATGTCATTTTACCATATAGATTAAACTTTGGTTTATATTAGAACATTAGTATTTCACCTTAGGAAAAACCTTAAATAACTTTAAATGTTTCACATGCATACAACCAACTTAGTTACATGCAAACTTGTTGAAACTTGCTCTTTACTTACATAGACTTTCTTAGCACTTACTTAGACCCTCATTTATTTCATCACACAAGCACTTTCTTACCCAGAAACATTTCCTTTTCCCTTTTACTAAATATATTTCCATACCCAGAACCTTTATTTTCTCTTTCCTGTTGACCCCTTTTTGTTCACATTCTGAAACAACTCTTATGAAATTTCTGAATTTAAAACAATTACTCTATTTTAATAAGATTAAATATTTTGTTGTTTATAGTACCTAATTGAAACACAGTTGAAACTTTTAGAACCCTTTGTATATAGAATTATACCTATTAGGACATAACTCTTAGTAACCTTGTTTTTAGTTTAGTGATGACACAAAACAATTTTTTCTACAAACACATTTGAGTAATCCCATGCATGTCAACTCTAATTCACTTATTTTGTAAAAACCAAGATATCAGACAAGTGTCCTGAACAGTATTTGCCATCTTTTTCTTGTTGAAGGAAAGTCCTAGAAAATTTGATGCTAGACATTTTATTAACATCAACATTTTATTAGTTTGACCACCTAGAGACTTGCAAGTTATTTTCAAGACATTTTACTTCTATTAGTTTACCCAATTTAAATCGAACTTTTTTAAATCATGTGAATTAAAAGTATTTGGATCCATTTTTAAATTTTAATTTTAGGAGCACTCAGTTTTGATACAGACAAAACATGACATCAGACAGCACGACATACACATAACACAAAATCAAAGGCCTTGAAACTTTTCAGGTGAATCTCCATTGCAACGTAACAGATGTTCAAAAACTCTAGTTGAATAAAAAAATAGAACTTATCAAAAAAGTCATGAGCTCAAAAAATATGTAGAATTCAAAAAAAAAAAAAACAAGAGTCCTGGAAAAATGATACGGCCATTAGTTACTTTAGTAAAGCACCATAAAATTTACTTTTGCTGGAGTTCAGGTAAGACTTTTTGCTCTTTTTTTTTTTTTCTTCTTTGGGTTTGAGACCAGTCTCCTACTGAACCTTCAGGCTTTCTCTATTTACATTTCAAGGTAAGCCTTGACTGAGATTTGGATCTGAAAGGGGATAAAATGTTCCAGCAGAAACGATGCCTAGGGCATTTTAACCCTTAATCCTGGTTAGCAATCAATTCAGGTTTGGATGCAGAAAATTGTGAAACAATTATCTCCCATTATTTGTGAGGACTGGGGCTACTATATCATACTCCTTACTAGGACATGCCACTGATGGTTGGGGTGGTTACTTCCTCCACACTGGCATATGTGGGACCTCATGGCAAGAGGACTAGGTGGGCTGGGTGGGGCAAAGTTGGAGGAGGAGAAGGAATTAACAGGGGGGGGAAGAAGGAGGCATTCGAGTTTGCAGGAAGAGCAGAGAAGCACAAGAAAGAAGAGACTTGAAGATAAGGAATCCCTTTCCATCTGCCTGCTCGCTTGCGGAAGCTGTGTGCCAATATCTTTGGTAGCCACAATCCACCTTCCCATGGAGCCATCTTTCATCCCTGCACAGGCCAATTTGTGATCGGTAGTCATTCCTTCCCAAACTAACATTTTAACATTTATCGGGAGGGCCATTAAGGGAGGGGGGAGGTTAGAGTCTGTGAGTTCTTGCCCAGTATCATAAAATGGCCACTGGGAAGATTTCCCACCATCCAGAAGGAGGAGGGTGAGGGCTTTCATTGGAGTCTGATGTGGCCCCATAATACAAGATGGCAGCAATGATCCTCCTCGGGGCGGTAGTGGGCCTTCCCTTTGTGTAGAGGCTGGCTGCTCTAGTGGTTCCTCAACCTTGGAAGGAGCGGATTGAGATGGATTGGGCTCCTCATTAAAGGTCTCCCAATGTTGTTTACTATGTGGCAAATTTCTGGAAGGAGATGCAATGGGAGGAGCTGGTGGTTCTTTAGGTGATGGCTCTTTGGGGAGAAACTTGGAGCCCCCTTTGGGAGGTCCTGGAGAGAAGCAGGCCTTAAGGGCGGATAACGTAGGGCAGACTCCTAATGGGGGACCCTCACCTAAACTGATTTCTCTCTTAAAGGTGTCCCAGGCTTTTTCTGCCTGTGTATCAGACCACTCAAGGCTGCTATTCTTCAGCATGAGTCTAAGAGCTGAGAGTGCAGGGTCATCATGTGTGGTGTGTGTTTGCCCCATCTTTTCTTTAGTAGATCCTGTAATAGCAAGATTTTTTGTTTTACATAGTAAATCCTCCTCTTCATCTGAACTATCCTCACACCCAGTTTCATTTTCCTTGTCTGTCTCTGATCTTATTGACGCCCTTTCTGATGCTTTAGACCTTTCCTCTTTTATTTCCTTCAAAACCTCTTCCCCTTGTTTTATGTCCTCTCTGCATTTGGTATTAGGAGTATCTAAACACCCTCTAACTAACATCCATACGGCCATGGTTCCCAGGGGTAATGGTTTTACTCTCTCTGTCGCTCTCAAATCCTCCCCTGGTAGCTCCCATTGAGGGATATTCAGTAATCCCTTGTCCAAGAACCATGGCACAATATCTTCCACTGTGCCTAAAAAGTTTCAGGGCTGTTTTAGTTTCAAGAGGAATTCCATTGGCCTGGAGCAAATCCTTTAAGGGACCTTCCATGTGCATTCATGACATTTCAGTGCCCATATTTCTCTATTAAACTAAAAATGCAAAGCACTTTAACTAGCAAAACAAAAGTGAAAGCACTTACAAACACTCAATCTTTGTCGCTTATCCCGCGAACTTTAACTCCGTCGCTTATCCCGCGAACTTTAACCTGGCCAGACTGTATTTTACTTTCCCTGTATTTACCTGATCAGTTCCTTCTTTGTAACTCGAGTTCCCAGGTTTCGGCACCACTTATGATTGCCCACCGCCCGCAGGGATGATCACAATGCGTACGCTCTTCTTCATCCCAGGAACCAAAAGGGCTTTATTCCACAAGTCTCAGACTTATATTGAGAACATCAGTCTATCAGAGAGTAGACTACCAGGAAAGTCAGCCTATCAAGGAACAGTCTCCAGGCAGATACCAGGATTGCCTCATGTACAACAGCCAACCAGAGTTACTTCCTAAAACTTGTATATGAGTGCAGCTATGTCTGGCAAGCTGCCAGGCGCCATCTTAGAGACCAGGCCACGGTGTGGCTCTGGGGCCCTCAGAGCCCGCCCCTGACACCTATCCAGGAACATGGGAGATCTTTCCATCTTCTAAAGTTTTCTTTAATTTCTTTATTTAGTGTTCTGTAGTTCTCACTGTATGTTTCTTTCATCTCTTTTGTTAGATTAATACCCATGTATTTTATTTTTTTCGAAGCTATTGTGAATGGGGTAGTGTTCCTAATTTTTCTTTCCAAAGATTCATCACTTATGTATAAAAATACATTAGGCTTATGAGCATTGATCTTATAGCCTACTACTTTACTGAATTCAGTTATGAGTTTTAAAAGCTTTCTGGTCAAATTTCCTGGTTCCTCTAAGTATATAATCATATCATCAGCAAATAGGGATTGTTTGAGTTCTTCTTTTCCTATTCATATCCCTTTCATTTCTTTGGTCTGTCTAATTGCTCTGGCTAGAGTTTCAAGGATGATATTGTACAATTCTCTTTTGCAAGCCCTTCTAAACACCTGAGTGAACCTTTGTTTTAACTTCATAAAACCCTCACTACATTCTTCAATGACTGGCCTCTCATATACACCAAAAATATCCCTACTGACTTAATTGAGCACTCACACTCATATCAATTAGCCCTCCCACAAACATCATAAAGCCATGCTACACCCCCCAGAGACCCTCCCACAGTACCTCATAGAGCCCTCCTTATGCAATTAAAAGAATTCACTTTCACACCTCGGAGAAAGTTCCTACAATTTTCCTCAAACATACTCTCCTATACATCTAAGAATTTTTTTCCTACTCACATTAAGAACCCTTCCTACATATCTGTAAATTCCATCCATACACACCTTAGGGACACACCTTCCACACTTTATTGAGCAAACCCTAAACAACTCAGAAAGCCCTCCTTATACACCCCAGAGAATAATCCCTAAAACTGCCAGAGGAATGTTAATTCAAATCTCAGAATGCTCATGCAACACACCTCAGCAAACCCTACGCACACATCTCAGATAGACCTCAAAATTCACCAAAGCTTTTCCTTCTCACCTCCAACTGCCTTACCTACATGCCTGAGAGATTCTCGCTACTATCCTTAAAGAAACCTTCCACCACAGGATGTTCTCCTTGCTTATATAAGATGGATCTCTGTATTTAATTCACAGGGCCCTCAATACACAACTGAGATAGCACCCCTGCATGGGCAAAAGCCATTTATCACGCCTCAAAGATAGCTTCTGCACACCTAATGGAGACTTCTCTACACACCTCAGGGAGCCCACACAACAAACCTCAGAGAGCCATTCCCTTCCTACACACCTCACTGTCACCTTCCTCCACATCTCAGAAAGCCCTCCACACTCATATCAAGCCCTTTTTACACAACAGAGTACCATCCATTCACACCATAGAAGTCTATACTACGCACATCATTTATCAATCCCTACAGAACTCGGAGCACATTTGCCAAATACTACACACTGGCTCTCTACACTACTTTTTCAACTCAGAGGACTCAGTTACACACTCATAGAACCCTCCTTTCAAACCTCAGTTTGTCCTCCTTATTCATGTCAGAATTCTCCACTTACTCACCTTAGAATTACATATCTACACCCCTTAGAAAGTATATACCTCTCACCAAAGAGGACACCCCCTAAACACCCATTCAACTATTCTCTCTACAAATCTAAGAGAGGCTTTCATACAAACCTCAGAATGCCATTTCATCAAACCTCAAACCTCAAAAAGTGCTACCTGTACATCTCAGATAGCCTCCACTACTCACCAAAAAGCCCTCTCTATTCACCGCCAAAGGCCAAAACTACAAAACTCAGAGAATCCTCTTATACTCCATTGAGTGCCCTCCCAAAACACCTCAGAGATTCCCTATACTATCTTCAAAGTATCCTCCCATCACCACTTTAGTATGCTCTCCATAATCACATAAAAAATATAACACTATTCACTTCAGAGGGCCTTCCCTACACAACTGAGATAGCATATCTCCTCAGATATAAAACCCTCTTACACCTCTCATAGATTCTTCTGCCCACCTAACAGGAACCACACTACACAATCTTGAGAGACTTCCCTTCACATACCAATGTTCCATACCTATGCATTTCAATGAGTCCTCACTAAACACCTCAGGGAACCTACACAACAAAGTTCAGAGAGTTCTCTGTATGCATCTCAGTGATTCCTACCTACACATCAAAGAGATATTCCACTCCACATTTCTTAATGCCTCCCTTTCTATATGAATTTGACCTCCATACTCATAGAGCTCACTCTTCCCACCTCAAATGGTTCTCAGAGCACAACTCAGTATATTTCTTTCTACTCATTTCAGTAAATGCTCTGTGTAGACCTGGGCGGACCCTTCCAAACCCTTATAGCTGGACCACCCACACATGTCTATGACATCTCATAGCTTTCTTGTACACACCTCATAGGGTAATCTACAGAGCTCAAAGATCATGCACTACTAACCTCAGAGAGCATACTCTACACACATTAGAGCATCTTCCATGCACATAAATAAAAGCACTCTAATCACCTCAAAGAAATCTCTACACACCTCAAAGATATATCTGTATATACCTCACTGAATACAAACTATACTCTTTTAAAGCCCTTTCCGATAACTATACTCCTTTGCAAGTCCTCTCTAAATACTTCAAATAGCTTATATATGCACCTCTGAGAGCCTTCAATGCACACTTCACAGAACACTTTCAAGGCATTACATAGGCCTTCTATGTACACCAGAAATGCTGACCCTGATCCTAAACCTAACATTAAATCTAACCCTAACTCTAACTCCAAGCCCTCCCTGCATAGAGTGCCCTCCCTGACCATGATTATGATTTTGACCCTAAACCCTAAACCTAACCACAAACCCCTAATCTCATAGTTTTATCCCTTATATATCAATTTGCCCTCCCTACTCATCTCTCAGAGATCTCATTTCTTCCCTCAAAAGGCCCTTCAAACACAACTCACTGAACCCTTTCCTAGGCATTACTGTGTGCTTACCCAACTCACATCAGTGGCATATCCACACACATTAAACTGTCCTATGACACACATCAGGGAACCCTCCTACACAACTCATAGAGCCCTCTTTACACAGCTCAGAGGCCACATGCTACCAACCTCAGAGGGCATTCCCTTCACACCTGAGTGTACCATCATACACATCAAAGGCAGTCCTCCCAACCCACATCAAGAGCAGTCTCTAAACACCTCATAGAACTATCCCTACACACCTTTGTGAGGCATGTCTATATACCTCACTGGGTACAAAATATACTCCTTTCCAATCACACCCTACTAACTATTTTTTGGCAAACCTTCTTTAAACACAACAGAGAGCCTTTCTACTCACCTTAGAAAGCTTTCAATACACACATCAAAGAGTCATTTCAACTGATCCCTGAGTCATTCTTTATACACTGAAAATACTGACCATTATCCTTAACATAACCCTAATCCTAACCATAAACATAAACACAAACCCTCCCTACATAACACAGAGGGCTGTCCCTGACCTTGACACTGAGCAAGATCTGGATCCTGACTGAAAACTGTAAGCCACACCCTAACTCTAACACAAAATTTATAGTTCTTTCCCTTTTATATCAGTTTGTCCTCCCTACTGATCTCACAGCGCTCTCAATACTCACTTCAAAAGGCTGTCTGTAAATAACTTACTGAGTTTTTTCTACCCAGCAAAGGACACCATCCCTATGCACATCTAGGAACCCTTTCAACTCACTTCAGGGGGCCCTCCCACACACATCAAAGGGCCCTCCCTACATACCTCAGAGAGACTCTTATGCAATGAAGAGAATCAAGAGAACCTTTCCTCCACACCTAAAACACACCTACCTACACATCTATGTAATCCCTCCCTATTTAAATCAAGAGCTCTTCATACACACTTAAAAGTGCCATACACACACACTTTAGGGATGCTTCCTCAACACATTTTTGAGCAACACCTAAACAATAAATAAAGTCCTCTCATACACCCCAAAGTGTACTCTTTAGAGATTCCAGAGAAATGTTAATTCAAACTTCAGAATGCTTTTGCTAAACATCTTAGCAAACACTACCTACACAACTCAGATAGACCTTACTACACACAAAAAGACCTCCCTAATTATATCTGAGTGCTGTGCCTACATAACTCAAAGATCACTTGTGATACTCCTTGGATAGGCCTTCCTAAACAGCATTGATATCCCCTCCATTATCCTCAAAGAACACTTCTATCACACCTTATTGTGTTTTCCCTATTTGTATCAAATGGATCTCACTATTAACTTCAAAGCGCCCTTGTACACAAACCAGATAGCACTCCTACACAGAAAAAGACCATTTACACCCACAGAGATTTCTGCTGCACATCTGATACCTTCCAACACATATCAGAGAACCTGAACTACAAACCTTAGAAGTCCTCTGTCCATACTTCAGAATACCTACCTACACACGTTATGGACACCTCCCTTGTACAACTGAGAAAGCACTTCCTGCTCACAACAGGGGTCCTTACACCTCAGAGGGCCTTCCAAACACATTTCAGTAATACACACACCTCATTGAGAAATTTCTACACATATCAGAGAACTGTTACTAAATACCACACACAACTTTTCTGTACAACTCACAATGCCCTACTTTAAAAATTCAGCAGGCCTGTAACCCACTTCGTAGAGCTCTCCTTTCAAACCTCAGTTAATCCACCCAATTCATTTCATAGATCTCTTCTTATTCACATTAGGGGGGACATTCCTACACAACTTGGAAGTTCTTAATTCTAACTAAGAGCACCATCCTTGTTCACCCCAATCAAGATCCTCCCTACAAATATTAGAGAGACTTACATACAAGGCTTAGAATGTCCTTTAAACAAACCATAAAAACTTTACCTATATATCAACTAGATAACTATCACTACCCAGCAAAATACCCTCCATATTCACCTCCAGACACCATAAGTACAAATCTCAGATATTTATCTAAGCGCCCTCCGAAAATGCCTCTGATTCCATCCACCATTCTCAACAAACACTCCCATTACACCTCACTGTATTTTCTCTACTCATATTACATATTTATCACTTTTGCCTTGAGAGGACCCTCCCTACGCAACTGAGATAGCCTTTCTAATTAGTCATAAAGCCTTCCTACACCTCTCATATATCCCTCTGCACACCCTAATAGGGACCTACCTATGTAGACACCTCTGAAAGCCCTCCCTACACATATCAGAGTTCTGTCCGT
Organism: Sciurus carolinensis; assembly: GCF_902686445.1. Classification (NCBI taxonomy): domain Eukaryota; kingdom Metazoa; phylum Chordata; class Mammalia; order Rodentia; family Sciuridae; genus Sciurus; species Sciurus carolinensis. The sequence continues at coordinate 393,321 of NW_025920164.1, read as the reverse complement.
ATGTATTTCAATGACCCCTACATTTACACCTCAAAGAAATATACTACAAATCTCACAGAGCCCTTCCTACTAATATTAGGGAGTACTACCTGCACACTATATAGATCACCCAATCAACAACTCATAGGTCCCTCATTTCTATGTCATTTTTGTCCTCCATACTTATCTCACAGATCTTTCACTATGCACTTTAAATGGCCTTCTGTATACAACTGAGTCTTTCCTACTCATCTGAGTATGCATTCCCTATGCAATTGGGTGAACCATCAAAATGCTTCTTAGAGGGCCCTCCCACACACATCTAAGAGACCTCTGACACACATAACAGAACCCTTCTACACTGTTCATATAGCACTCTTTACTCAGCTCACAAAATACAAGTCTGAAAGCCATTCATACAACAATTAGAGTACCCTCCCTACACATTAAAGAGAGTCTTCCCTACTCAACTCAAGAGCAGTCCCTACATGCCACACAGAGTCATCCCTACATATCTCATTGTCTACAAACTGTGATGCTTTACAAGTCATCACTCCTAACTACACTTCTTCACAAGCCCACTCTAAGTACCAGAGGGCCTATTTATGTACTTTTTCAAAATTTATTTTTATTGTAAACAAATGGGATACATGTTCTTTCTCTGTACATGGAGTAACAGCATGCCATTTGTGTAATCATACATTTTTATAGGGTAATGATGTTTGATTCATTCCGTGGATTTTTCCATCCCCCCACCCCTCCCACCTCTCATTTCCCTCTATACAGTATCTCCTTCCTCCATTCCTGCCCCCCTACCACCCCCATTATGTGTCAGCATCCACTTTTCGGCGAGATCATTTGTCCCTTGGATTTTTGAGATTAACATGATGTTCTCCAATTTCATCCATTTACCTGCAAATGCCATAATTTTATTAATCTTTATAGCTGAGTAATATTCCATTGTATGTATATACCACTGTTTCTTTATCCATTCATCAATTGAAGGACATCAAGGTTGGTTCCACAATCTGGCTATTGTGAATTGAGCAGCTATGAACACTGATGTGACTGTATTTCTGTAGTATGCTGATTTTAAGTCCTTTGGGTATAGGCAGAAGAGTGGGTAGCTGGGTCAAATGGTGGTTCCTCTCCATGTTTTCTAAGGAATCTCCGCACTGCTTTCCAGAGTGACTGCACTAATTTGTATCCCCACCAGCAATGTATAAGTGTACCATTTTCCCCACATCCTCTCCAACATATGTTGTTGCTTGTATTCTTGATAATCGATATTCTAATTCGTGAGATGCAATCTTAGTGTAGTTTTGATTTGCATTTCTCTTATTACTACAGATGATGAACATTTTTTCATATGTTTGTTGATTGCTTGTAGATCTTCTGTGAAGTGTCTGTTCAAATCCTTAGCCCATTTGTTGATTGGGTTATTTGTATTCTTCGTGTAGAGTTTTGAGTTCTTTATATATTCTGGAAATTAGTGCTCTATCTGAAGTATGAGTGGCAAAGAATTTCTCCCACTCTGTAGGCTCTCTCTTCGCATTGCTGATAGTTTTCTCTGCTTAGAGAAGTCTATTTAGTTTGAATCTATCCCACTTGTTGATTCTTGCTTTTATTTCCTGTGCTATGGGAGTCCTGTTAAGGAAGACTGATCCTAAGCCAACAAGTTGAAGGTTTGGACCTACTTTTTCTTCTATAAGATGCAGGTTCTCTGGTCTGATTTCAAGGTCCTTGGTCCATTGTGAGTTGATTTTTGTGAAGGGTGAGAGATAGGGGTTTAATTTCATTCTGTTGCTTGTGTATTTCCAGTTTCCCCAGCACCATTTGTTGAAGAGGCTATCTTTTCTCCATTGCATATTTTTGGACCCTTTGTCTAGTATGAGAAAATTGTATTTATTTGGGTTTGTGTCTGTGTCCTCCATTCTGTACCATTGATCTACCTGTTTATTTTGGTGCCAATACCATGCCGTTATTGTTACTATTGCTTTGTAGTACATTTGAAGCTCTAGTATTGCGATACCCCCTGTTTCATTCTTCCTGCTAAGGAATGCTTTACCTATTCTGGGTTTCTTATTCTTCCAGATGAATTTCATGATTGCTTGCTCTATTTATGCAAGGTACATCATTAGGTTTTTAATTGAAATTGCATTGAATATGTATAGCACTTTTGGTAGTATGGCCATTTTGACAATTTTAATTCTGCCTATCCAAGAAATATGGGAGATCTTTCCATCTTCTAAGGTCTTCCTCAATTTCTTTCTTCAATGTTTGTAGTTTTCATTGTAGAGATATTTTATCTCTTTGGTTAGATTCATTCCCAAGAATTTTATTTTTTTTGAAGCGATTGCAAATGGAGTTGTTTTTCTCATTTCCTTTTTGGCTGTTTCGTCACTTGCATACAAAAAATGCTTTCAATTTTGCATGTTGATTTATAGCCTTGTATTTGCTGAATTCATTGATGATGCCTAGACGTTTTGTGGAGGATGTTTTTGAACCCTCTAAATATAGAATCATGTCACCCTGCAAATAGTGACAGCTTAAGTTCCTCTTTTCCTTTTTGTATACATTTAATTTATTTGGTCTGCCTAATTTCTCTGGCTAGAGTTTCGAGGACCAATGTTGAATAGAAGTGGTGAAAGAGGACATCTCTGTCTTGTTCCCATTTTTAAAGGGAATGGTTTCAGTTTTTCTCCATTAAGAATGATGTTGGCCATGGGCTTAGCATAAATAGCCTTTAGAATGTCCAGGTATGTTCCTACTATCCCTATTTTTTCTAATGTTTGAGCAATGAAGGGGTGTTGTATTTTGTTGAATGCTTTTTCTGTATCAATGGAAATAACCATATGATCTTATCCTTAAGTCTATTGACATGATGGATTACGTTTATTGATTTACGATGTTAAACCATCCTTGCATCCAGGGATGAACCCCATTTGATCGTGGTGCAGATTTTCTTAATATGTTATTGGATAAGGTTTGCCAATATTTTGTTAAGGATCTTTTCATCTATATTCATCAAGGATATTTGTCTAAAATTTTCTTTCCTTGATGTGTCTTCCCTGCTTTGGGTATGAAGGGTGAGTTGGTAGAGTACCCACTTTTCTATTTCCTGGATAGTTTGAGAAGTATTGGAATGAGATCTTCTTTGAAGGTCTTGTAGAACTCAGCTGAGAATCTGTCTGGTCCTGGGCTTTTCCTTGGATGGTAGATTTTTAATGGCTTCTACTATTTCATTGCTTATATTGATCTGTTAAATTGTGTATGTCCTCTGGTTCAATTTCAGAGAGCATATGTCTCTATAATTTTCAATGCACTTCGGTAGTTTATATTTTGTTGGAATACAGATTTTCAAAATAGCTTCTAATTATGTTCTGTGTCTTGGTGGTGTCTGTTGTGATATTTTCTTTTTCAATCACGAATTTTAGTAATTGAGTTTTTTCTCCTCCTTGTCTTTGTTAGTGTGGCAAGGGTTTGTCTATTTTGTTTACTTTCTCAAAGAACAACTTTTGTTTTGTAAATTTTTGATTTGTTTCTTTTGTTTCATTTCATTGATTTCAGCTCTGATTTTAATTATTCCTGTCTTCTACTACTTTGCTGTTATCTGTTCTTCTTTTTCTAGGGCTTTTGAGCTGTAATGTTAGGTCTTTAGTTGTTGACTTTCTCATTCTTTTCTGGAATGGCTCCATGCAATGATTTCTCCTCTTAGTCCACTTCATAGTGTCCCAGAGATTTTGATATGTTGTATCCATTGTTCTCATTGACCTCTAAGAATTTTTTTTTATCTCCTCCTGATGTTTTCTGTTATCCATGTTTCATTCCATAGCATATTATTTACTCTTCATGTGGTGGAGTAATTTCTGTTTTTTATTTGTCATTGATTTCCTACTCAGTCCATTATGATCTATAGAACACAAGGCAGTATCTCTATTGTTTGAATTTCATAAGGGCTGCATTGTGGGCATAACATATGGTCTATTTCGAGAAGGTTCCAGGTGCTGCTGAGAAGAAAGTGAATCCACTGTTGATGATAGAATATTCTATATATGTCTATTAAGTCTAGGTTATTGATTGTTTTATGAGTTCTATGGTTTCTTTGGTTGGATTTTGTTTGGAAGATCTATCTAGTGGTGACAGTGGTGCATAAAGTCACCCAGAATTATTGTGTTGTGGTCTATGTGATTTCTGAAATTGAGAAGATTTGTTTGATGTATAGGGATGCACCACTGTTTGGGGTATAATATTTACTATCTTTATGTCTTCCTGATTTATAGTTCCCTTAAGCAGTATGAAATCCCTTCGTTATCCCTTCTGACTAACTTTGGCTTGAAGTCCACTTTATCTGATATAGGATGGAAGCCCTGCTTTTTTACTGAGTCCATTGTGCATGGTAGCTTTCTTCCCATCCTTTCACCTTTAGTCTGGGATGTCTTTTTCTATGAGGATGAGTTCCTTTCAGGCAGCATATTGTTGGGTCTTTCTTTTTAATCCATTCTGCCAGTGTATGTCTTTTGATTGATGAGTTTAGGCCTTTAACATTCAGGGTTATTATTGAGATATGATTTGTATACCCAGTCTTTTGGTTTATTTTCGGTTTTTAAGTTGGCTTGGTTTCTCCTTTGAGTGGTTTTTCTCTCATGTCGGTTCATCTCTTTGCTGACCTTCATTGCTGTTTTTCATTTCCTCCTCATGGAATATTTTGTTGAGAAACATTCTGTAGTGCAGGCTTTCTATTTTAAATTCTTTAACTTTGTTTATCATGGAAGGATTTTATTTCATCTTCAAATCTGAAGGTTAGATTTGCTGGGTATAGGATTCTTGGTTGGCAACCATGTTCTTTTAGAGCTTGAAATATATTGTTCCAGGCCCTTCTAGCTTTTTGAATATGGGTTGAGAAGTTTGCTGCTATCTCTATTGGTCTCCTCCTATATGTAATCTGATGCTTTTCTCTCACGGCCTTCAAAATCCTATCTTTATTTGAATGCTAGGCATTTTCATTATAATGTGCCTTGGTGTGGTTCAGTTGTGATTTTGTGCATTTTGTGTTCTGTAAGCCTCTTGTATTTGATTTTCCATTTCATTCTTCAGGTTTGGGAAATTTTCTGATATTATTTCATTGAATAGATTGTTCATTCCTTTGGTTTGTATCTCTATGCCTTCCTCAATCCTAAGAATTCTTAAATTTGGTCTTTTCATGATGTCCCATAGTTCTTGGAGATTCTGTTCATGATTTCTTATCATCTTCTCTGTTTAGGCAAATTTATTTTCAAGATTAAATATTTGTCTTCATAGTATGAGGTTCTGTCTTCCAGGTGGTCTAGCCTTTTGGTGATGCTTTCCATTGAGTCTTTTATTTGGTTTATTGTTTCCTTCATTCAAGGATTTCCATTTTTTTTTTGAGAATATTTATCTCTTTGTTGAAATGATCTTTTGCTTCCTGCAGGTGCTCTTTCAGCTTATTGGTATTATCATTCATTGCCTGCATTTGTTCTCTAATCTCATCCTTTGCTTTCTGAATTATCTTAATCATGTATAATCTGAAGTCCTTTTCTGATATTTCTTCTACCATACTGTCATTGGATTCTATTAATTTAGAATCTAGATTTGTTTGGATCATTTTCTTCCCTTGTTTTTTCATGTTGCTCATGCATCTTCCCCTCTAGCAGTGCAGATCTGGGGTATTGCAGATTTCCCCCTATAGGCTTATAGTGGCCCTATAGGTTTCCAGAACCCTTTCTTTAAGGGGAGATCAATATTAGCCATGCCCAATTCAGACACTATGCAATCCTAGACCAAATAGCCCCTATGAGGACAATAACAAAATTGTCATAATAAACAGAATGAGTTCAAATATTATTTTGGTAAAACAAACAGATTTGCAATAAGGTCTGCAGTTTCTAATCGAGGACATAGAGGATGCAGAGGTATGTAGAATGTGCCTGTTAATGGGATAAGAAAAGAATATACAGAAGTTCTATATAATAGAAAGTGTGACAGTGTAATCAAAAGAAATTTGATATTAGCATGCAAAAATGGAGAACTAGACTCTGAGGGAATAGGTAAACAAAAGGAAAAGAGAGCAAGAAAGGTAAAGAAATAAAAACTTAAGTTTTTTCAATAAGGAGAAAAAAGAAAATATACAGTATAACAGTCATATAGTAATGAAACCTCCCAGTGTACAGTAGCCTGATGCATGAGAGGTACCTGACAAGGAGCTTTTAAGCCTCTAGCAGGTGTCTCAGAATGGGATTTGCTCTACCTAAAGATCGGAGCTATGGCTTCCAGGATTATCCAAGATGGCCACTCTGGCTTCCAAATGTTTTGGCAAATGGGGAGCTGCAGTTCAGGTTGTGGAGGTTTTCAGCTGGAGGTCCTGAAGGTGGGATGCATTTGGTCAGGCAGGGGTCCTGGAGATCAGATGTATTTGGTGTGGATGTGGGATCCTGGAGCCTGGGTGCAGTCAGTCTGGGTCACAGTGATAGGGCACAGTCAATTGGTCTGGGTGTCCTGGCAGCAGGGAGCAGTCAGTCGATGTGAGGGCCCCAGAGGCAGGGAGTGATCGGTGGGGCTGAAGGATCCTGGAGACGGTGCTCAGTCAGTCTGACCAGGAGTTCTACAGAGCCTGGCTCTTGTCTCAAAATGGCAGCAGTCACGTATAATCAAACCTGCAGGAACTGTAACATGAACTTCCAGACAACAGCAGGCAGCTGGTACTCCACTGGCGGTGGGCGATCAGTTTACTGACTGTTGTCAGATGATCAGAAAGTGAACCTCATATTTTTGCACATTTGAGAGCCCTCAATCCACACTACAGAGAAGTCTTTCAACTCACAACAAAGGCTCTTTCTATAACCACAAATGCTTACCCTGATCCAGAACCTAAAACTTACCCTAGGTCCAACCATAACCCTGAACTCCTAGTGCTGTCCCATCAACATCTGTTTGTCCTCTCTTCTCAATTCAGTGAGCTTTCACTACTCACATCAAACAGCCCTCTGCAAACAACTCACTGATTTCTTGCTATCATTCATGGAGCTCCATACCTATGTAACTCTGTGATCCCTCCCAAATCACCTCAGTGGTGCTTCCCAGAAATGTAAAGAGCACTCAGACAAACATCACGGAATCCTCTTAAATATCTCATCAAGTTCACACTACACAGACCAGAGGACTCTCACTACAAATATCAAGGAGCCCACCCTGTAAACATTAGACATTTATATGTTGACATATAAAAAGCTTTACTACTCATATTATGATCCATACCTACACATTTCAGAGAGAAAACCCTAGAGAGTTAAGTGAGTACACATCATACTCCTTTTGAACCCTCTATACACACCTCACCAAACCCTAACCATACATCTCAGTTCTAACTCACTGCTCAAAAAAGAGCCCTCCCTACTTACTTCCAAAGGCTACACCTAGACACCTGAGAGTTCTCATGATTCTTTTTTGACTGGTCTCCCTAAACACCACATAGAATTCCTCTACTATCCTCAAATAAAAATCCCATCACAATTTGGTGTTCTCAGTTACTATTGCTTTGTAGTAGAGTTGAAGATCTGATATTGCAATACCCCCTGCTTCATTCTTGCTACCGAGGATTGCTTTAGCTATTCTAGGTTTTTTATTCTTCCAGATGAATTTCATAATTGCTTGCTCTATTTCTGCAAGGTACATCATTGGGATTTTAATTGGAATTGCATTGAATCTGTATAGCACTTTAGGTAGTATGGCCATTTTGACAATATTAATTCTGCCTATCCAGGAACATGGGAGATCTTTCCATCTTCTAAGGTTTTCTTGAATTTCTTTCTTTAGTGTTCTGTAGTTCTCATTGTAGAGGTCTTTCACCTCTTTTGTGAGATTGATTCCCAAGTATTTTATTTTTTTCGATGCTATTGTGAATGGGGTAGTTTTCCTAATTTCTCTTTCTGATGATTCATCACTTATGTATAAAAATGCATTGGATTGATGAGCATTGATCTTGTAACCTGCTACTTTACTGAATTCACTTATGAGTTCTAAAAGTTTTCTGGTGGAATTTCCAGGTTCCTCTAAATATATAATCATGTCATCAGCAAACAGGGATAGTTTGAGTTCTTCTTTTCCAATTCGTATCCCTTTAATTTCTTTGGTTTGTCTAATTGCTCTGGCTAGAGTCTCAAGGATGATGTTGAATAGAAGTGGTGAAAGAGGGCATCCCTGCCTTGTTCAAAAACAGCATGGTATTGGTACCAAAATAGACAGGTAGATCAATGGTACAGAATAGAGGACATGGACACAAACCCAAATAAATACAATTTTCTCATACTAGACAAAGGGTCCAAAAATATGCAATGGAGAAAAGATATCCTCTTCAATAAATGGTGCTGGGAAAACTGGAAAACAATAAGCAACAGAATGAAATTAAACCCCTATCTCTCACCCTACACAAAACTCAACTCAAAATGGATTAAGGACCTCAGAATCAGACCAGAGACCCTGCATCTTATAGAAGAAAACAGTAGGTCCAAATCTTCAACATGTCGGCTTAGGATCAGACTTCCTTAAACAGGACTCCCATAGCACAAGAAATAAAAGCAAGAATCAACAAGTGGGATAGATTCAAACTAAAAATCTTTCTCTCAGCAAAGGAAACTATCAGCAATGAGAAGAAGAGCCTGTAGAGTG